>NW_020273107.1:2177071-2461554 GCF_003268045.1 Sipha flava
TTTTTTTTTTTTTTTTTAAAAAATTATGCCACATAATTATTATAATATTTATTATTTTATTAACTTATTCATATTATATGATGTGTACTACGATTTATTATGAATTTTTTATTTCTATCGTTATAATTTTCATTTTATCCATACTATTTGTATAATATATTATATTTATTATTTATTACAAAATACAATATCATATATAATTGCAAATATCAAAATTTGATTTTATCATTTTATACTATTTTACATTATTTTTATAAATAATTTTATTTATTATTTGTATATTTACCTCCCCTATTTTACAGGCTATATATTGTAATCGTGTATATATCAACATGTGATGGCAACTGGTACATTTGGTCGAGGGCAACTGGTATATTTTAAAAATCCCGATAACAGCCGTTGGGGGCAACTGGTCAACACCCAAAATATATTATTACTGCGAATCCCTATTATACCCAAATATGTGCCAATACAATTTAAACGCCTTCAATTTCCAATTAGATTGGTATTTGAAATGACTATCAATAAGTCTCAAGGCCAAACGATGTCGGTCTGTGGCTTAGATTTGAGCACATCATATTTTTTACACGGATAATTGTACGTGGCGTGTTCTCGAACCATCCAGTTTGTGTTGGCGAAAGATGGGATAGCAAAAAATATTATACAGTCTGTTGCATTAAGAGATAGATTTGTTTTTTACTAATATTGTCATAATTAGCGATATATATAATTTTAATGGATCAATTTCAATAAATTATTAAAAAAATAAATGTTTGATGTATTTTCATTTTTATATTTCGTCACCGTTCATAGCACTCCATACCTCTTCCTTACATCCTTATCTTTATCCACATCCTTACATGCCTATATTAAATTAGTTATTTTTTCTAGCAAAATATTCTTTAGAAATAATTTATATGACAAAACAACGTTTGTCGGGTCAACTAGTCTTTTATAATAATGTATACCATACGATCTTAAACTATTTAAAAGAAAAAAAAATGACGGGCTCTTTCGATATCCGCACGGACAACACAAATCAAACAATAAAGGCCTAACCCTACAATACTCCATTGACATCGTAAGTAGGTCACATCTTGAAATGATCCGGCCTTACCCCTATATAACAGGGACACAATATCCTTTTCGGAAGGTCTGTATCTTAGGCCGTCAGTGTATGCGCACGGACTGACAGATTAGTGAAGGAGTCTTCTGTGACGAGTGACCACCGTGTTATTTACGTTAATACGAATATTTAACTTTTAAAATTAATTTGTTTGATTTGAGTTTTCTGTGCGAGTGTTGAAAAGTGTTCAACTGCAATACATCAAATCCTGTATTTGTCTCATTTCAACCACATTATACTCTTGTGATAGTTGTAAGTGCACAGCTTGTCGACATTCAAATAACTGCTCCAATAAAAGTAAGTGCTATTTAATTTGGCTTGCCAGACTATCCAGTTGCACTGATCGGCTCTCGAACCTTGTGTTATATTTTATTATTTTATTACAAGTTAAAAATATGACTTACATTGTAAGGAATTAATTTAATTTATTCGAACCTAACGAGAAAATTTTTTTAGGATTAATATCTAAATTTTTTTATGCGTATACCCATAAATATATTTACCAATACACCACAGTATACGAGGATGAATGATGGTCATTTTTATATTTTACTAAAAAATGGTAATTCGTATTCAAAGATAAAATACATTTTTCCGAGGAGCAATACCAACTAAGACAAAACTGGAAATTACATTGTTTTGTCGGACTAATTTTTTCTGCCATTATAATAATATCTACAACGAAAAATAAATATTATAATGAATAGTTTTTTCAGAAAAATAAATGTATTAACCATTTAACAAATAAAAAATAATTATTGATTTAAAAGGAAAATATATTATCATATTATAAAGAAACTTGATCAATAAATAAAGATAAACGAACAATATAAAAATGTTCTTACCACGTAAGAGACTTTGATACATGTCTGTGATGGCACAGATCGGACATAACTTGCACAAGTTAGTCACACGTACGTGGGGTGTACTTATATTATCACTGTAGAATTAGAGTCACTAATTCATGGTCCGTGAACATTTGATTAGTGTAAACCGGCCTTTATTCGAATTATTTATATAAATAAGACTCAAGCTACTGGATCTAGAATTCAATCATACGAGACGCGATTCGTGACGAATATTATCGACATTCAGTGGCCAAACCTACCCAGGTCCTTCAAAAGTTTAATAATATTTGGACCTTGACCTAACATTTCTCATGTAACACGAGTCGCTTGTTTGTTAGTTTGTAAAATTTAACCCCGCTCGGACCTTCAGGGCCTCAGTCCACCCCTGTCGACATTAAAAGTCCTTTAAAACATCGTTTTATATATATATATATATATATATATCGTTAATCGTTGCGGGACGATCAGATGGGGATGACTTTCATCACATTGTTCTTTTTTAATTTGAATCTATAGCTGTATTCAAGTTTAATAATTTGTATGTGCATAAACTTTCAAAATTAAACGAAAAAAAAATATTTAGAACAACATCATTGCATGACTAATGTATATACAATTATACTTTATGTTGATATTAAGTCAATACTATTAAGTTTTAAGTTATTAATTTATTTATTCGAACCCACTATTTATGCGTGATTTACAATAGTCAGTAGGTATATATTAAATGTCTATTATCGTGTTCAAAAATAATCTTTGGATTAATAAAGTATATTTAATAATTATCATTGTTCGGTCATTAACGGTGGATCAATAATTACAATAACTACCACTACCAATTCTATTTAAAAACTCAAAAAGTAAAAATAAATAGATATCCATAGAAAAAAGTATAAAAGAAAATACATATAAAAATAAAAAAAATACAAATAAAATAAAATTAGTAAACAAAATATTAAGTATGAGGGCATATTTTTTTGTACAACTTAGAGAAGTGTAGTTAACATAGGAATTTATAAGACTGCCGTTTAATTTATTAAATTTAATGTGAATGAGTTGAGCATCAATTGTGTAATAGTAATAATTATGAAATATTTACCAATAAAAGAATGATTTACAATAGTTTTTAAAATATATACTCACACAATGTATTGATCTACTCACTAAAGCCTATGACTCTGATGTGAGTAGGAGTCTTAACTATATTTCATCTATATAAATTACTACCTAAAAAAAAAAAAATGTAATACCAATAACATAAATAATAGCAAATAATAATAATAAGTGTAATACAATAATTTAATGAATGTTTTAGAATAAGAAGGGACATAAAAATGGTTAAATTTATCGATACATTTTAATTTATATTAAGTTGTAACCATCAGTTTTAAAATGATTTAATTTAAAAAGCAATCCACAAGAAGGATTTAAAGAACAGTACCAAAATATAATACTAAAGTAAGATGTTTGAAAATTAACTATTACTTGAAACTGTGAAAGAATGCATTTAAATAGAATGCAATTACAATAGAACAAAACGAAAAACATTCAATAACAAATTTAGAAGATTGAATGAAAATTAATTAATAAACTATTATATAGATAATATAAAATTATCTTGCTTTGAAGAGGAGTCAGAATAGAATTTTAAATTAAGAAAAAACCTGTATTAGTGACCAGTATCTAGAAATACTAAAATTGACCACGAATCTGATGTTATGAGTGCAATAAATCTACTGCATCGAAAAATAAAGAATGTTGAAAATTGCAGTCATGCAGAATTATTCAAAATTTTTACTTCTATTAATTATATTTAATATTATTTTATTATTATAATAGTTTTACTATTAAAATAATTATTCATTATTTAATCCATTCAATTTAAACGATTAATGTTTGTAGTAGTTAGGTATTTTTATTCAGCGATAAATGTAATAAAAATATATAAAATAATTATAATTAATCGGGTTTAAGTAAACTATTTTAATTCAAACCTATAATTATTATACAAATTGTTTTGATATTTCCCCCTTAAAATTCACAAATAAAATAATAATTTCATAAACATATAATAAATCTTTTAAATATGTACTTACTTATTGTATGCCATTCTTTGTGTATTACAAACTCTAAGATGTTTTATGACAACTGAGTGATTCTTTGATCAGCAATTATTGAACTGTCTACGTAATAAAATCAATTAATATAATAGTATAATATAATAATTGATTTTATCATACATATTGTTTTGTTAATGTTTGGATATTTCAACATATCGTTTTCTTACTTAGCTGGATCAACAATATTATTGCAATTAAAAAAAAAAAATTCATAAGTATTCACACCCAACTGAATACTTTTTAATACCATAAGGATTAAGGAATGATGAAATATTAATATATTATACATAATACATATAATATACATGTACATGAGAATGATACACTATAATAGTCATAATTATAGGTAAACACAGTTTTACAATACATAGTTATTGATTTAACAACAAATATAAAAAAATTGACTATGAATTAGATTACAACTGTAATTATTTATTTCTTATACTCTTATAATATTTTAATTAAATAACATTGATTTATATATTTTTCATACAAGTAGGTATACGATTGATTAAAAATATAAAACAAAACGCTTATATATATATATAGATGTTATGACTAGTATTAGGAATATGGTTAAACTCAAGTTTAGCCATTGCATTTGGCTAATATCTAAATTTCGGACTTTATCCACCAATATTTAAAGTTATCCAGATGCATATGGCTAATGTTTAAATAACATTATCCATACAAATAATTAAACGATTTAAGTCATACAAAAATTCTTTCATTTCTTCTCTTATTCAATAATATTAAATAATATCAATCTTATTTAATGATATCATAGATTATGGAATAATTTTAATAATAATTATTTAGTCAATGATAATATGTACCGATTTTTATTATACAGATTTACGGCCATATTAGATAGATTAATAGATTTACGATAATTCATGGGTGGCATGATTATTTTTACTCAGTAGTCTGAAAACGGTTGAATACTTTTCCCAAGAACGGTGGGACCCCTATCAATAGTTAATATTGAGATAAATATTATGGTCTCATCTAAAAATTCTTTGAAATTTTTATTTTTATATTTTTTTAAATTCTATGAACTTATTATGGAATGCGATATTTTACAAAAATATTTTTCTGGTCTTGAAAATCAAAATTAACTTGATTGGGATAAACGAAAAAATAATACGTTAATTTCAAGTTAATTGGCAAGGAAATGAGTTAAGTTCATAAGTTAAGTTAATTTACTAGTAATGAAATAAGTTAAGTTAATTTATTAGTAATGAACAGAGCAATGACTTTCATGCATTTGCATATTTTTTCTGGTTAACTTTATCGTATGCTTGGTAAGTACAAAATACATTTCATAACGTTTATGATGAAATACTCAAAGTTTTTTGTGCATATTTTTAAATGCATATTTGATGATTTTTTAGTGCATAAAATTCCTTGCTCTAATAATGAAATAAGTTAAGTTAATAAGTTAATTTAACTTAACTTTTAACTTAGTAACTCCCAGGCTTGAAAACAAGATATACCTACAAAGTACTACAAGCTAATATCTTAACTACTTACAAAATTGAGTCGGTAATTACGGTAGATTATTACGGACTGTCTCTATCGAGCACACAATATTGTATGTAACTGCATGCATATGAATTTTGCAATCAATATCAATTTCAAAATAATATGAAAATGCCACAACTGTGTAGAATATTTATATAATTGAAAATATTTTACTTATCACGTACATGGCTCACCTCTATACAACTACCCAATATATCAATGTTCATTAAAATTACAATTTCAAAATATTGTATTATCATTGTAAATAGTTTTAAATTTTTAATTTACCAATGGCTAATGTTATTTAGTCATAAGCCGATAACGGTTGGATAATGTTGGTTTTATTGGCTAGTGTTAATATTATCCATTTTTTTTGGTGGCTGAAGTCCGAAATTTTGACATTAGCCAAAAGCATTGTCTGAACTTAATATTAGCCGTCCTTCGGACACTAGCTGTAACATAGACAATCTAAAATACCACCATATATTATAATTATTAATATTCTATGCATACTAATAGTAATAATTATCGTACTGTTTTGATATTTTAAACTATAATACGGATGAAAATATAATGTTTCCAATGTATCTATTGGAAACTGTATTAATATAAAAAAAACATCACATTGTCGATTTAATCAGTGGTGCCGTAAAATATCTCATTAACTAACTACCTATTAAATATTATTAACTATTTAACTACATTATCAGTTCGGACAAATATAACTTCAACAAAAAAAAAAAAAAAACACTTAAATAACGTACAATCACTAAAATTCAACATTATAACAGACACGGAAGATTTGTAATAAAAAAACAGGTACGAAAAAAACAATTTAGACATTACATTTTCTATATTTAAATTCGTCGTTTTGATGGAAAAAATAAAAAATAGATTGTTCCGTATATTAATTCCGTATATTAATGAATGTCGGAGAATCATGGATAGTCGGCGGAAATTAGAATGAAAAGTCGTGAGCACACGTGTAGGGAAACTAGCCTACGTATAAAAACATTTTATTAAAAACACATAATTTTAGTGTGATATGTTTAAAAAAAAAACATTAGCATATCATTATTACGGCTACGTGAAATAATAATATTAAAAAATAATAACATAAAACATTCGTTGCTCAAGTCGACGGAAGAATAAGCGGGACTGGAAGAATAGGTAAAAAAATCGAATGGTCGAATATGTTTTCAAGTACAGCCTCTTGCATGTTTTTCACGTACCTATAAATATACTAAGTGAGCCACCAACGAATACAGATAATAATTGTTATATAGAAAATACGGTAACTCACTCTATAAATACTGTAATATGTGTATGAGTAGCCAATTATGTTGTGTTTATGTTGTAAGAGCGATGACGCATTTATGTATTACAAGAAAATATGATATATTTATTCGAATAAAAGATCTATTTAACTAATACTATATTGCTCATACATTCGTGATGTCTTAAATTTCTTTAATAAAAATTGTCTTTATATAACACATATTTAACGTAATATCGTGATAACTAATCGACTTTTTTTAGCATTAACAATGCACGGTGTGTTTTGAAAGTTTTGGAAAATCCTCAACTACATGATCATGCAGGCACAACGGTTAAAAAATTGTTCAACAAATGATCTATAGTGTGAGTACATCATTCACAAGCGTACAAGGTGTTGAGTGCTACCCGTTGAACGTTATCATATTTATATATTATGTGGTCCCCGCTGAAAATTTAGGATTTTCTAAGTTTCTAGATTCCCGCGATATGTAGTGCACGACGAATTTGTCGGAGTGCAATGTTGTTGGTGCACTGCAACAGTAGTGTGTTCGGACGAGACAGTTAACAGGGATTTTAACCTGTTCTCCGTGAAAATCTGACGCTCCGTTAAACTACCGTGAACCCCTTTGACCGATGTTTCGAATAAACAACCCTCCCCCTCCCATAGACGCTACCGTTCCGGAAAACGAAATTTTTCACGCGCTTGCCCGTCGGTCCGTGTACACCCTATTATACTTATGTAGATAATAAAATACAAAGCAATGCAGACAAGTTTAAATAAAAATTCAGTCCATTCGTGTTGCGGTAATTGATCGTAACGTAGTCCCATCTCAGTCGCGTGCGCGCGCGCGCGCGTCGATAGGAACGCGTCGTCGTCGGCTCACTACGTATAATATTATAATATAATACAAACAAATAACAATACATATGTATGTAATAAATATTTCGCGTTCATTCGGTAATGGTATCGCAATGATTATCTATCTACTACTACAATGTACAATGCCATACGCGTCGGATATGATGAGGTCGTGCGGTGTATTTCAATAAACGTGCGCGTTTGCGTGACGACCCTGGTGGACGGCCGGCGGCGTTGCGTGTCATTGTTGGTGATGGGGTTTTTTGAGGAACGGCGTGATCAGCCACACGGACGCCCCGAACAGCAGTATGACGCCCATCCCGTGGAACACGGGCCTGTACGAGCCGACCGTCTCGAATATGTAGCCGGCTACGGGCGGCCCGATGAGCTGCACGAGCCCGTTGCAGAACAGCGAGATGCCGTAGGACGAGGACAGCCGCTCCTCGCCGAGCATGTCGACCATGATGACGGCCGTGATGCCGATCACGACGCCGGAGCTCAGCCCGAACGCGGCGCAAGCGCAGCACATGGTAGGGTAATCGTCGGTGAACGGCAGCACGAACAGCGCGACGCCGGACAGCACCAGACCGCTGAGGTAGTAGTACCGCTTGTCCAGCCGGATCCAGTCAGATAGCGTGCTGCCGCCAATGCGGCCAACTAGGTCCAGAACGGCCACCACGGACAGCAGGTACTGCGAGCTACTCTTGTCGTGGCCGATGCTGATGGCGTACGACGGCAGCAGAATGGCTGAGTTCGTGTACCCGATGGCCGTGGTGGCATTCGACACGAGTATGACGATGAACAGCGGATCGGACAACAGCTGGAGCGCCCCGGCCATGGTCTTGCGGCGCGACAAGCCGTTGGCGGCCAACTCTAACTTCTGATGCTGCTGCTGCTGCTGCTGCTGTTGTTGCTGCTGTTGCTGCTGCTGATGCTGCTTGGGCTGCGACTCCTCGTACAGACTGACCAGCGTGCTGCCGTGGAACGGTGTGCTGACGTATCGCAACGACGACAGCGACGACCCGTTGGCCTTGGACCGGCCGTCCATCATAGTGGCGGACGTGGGCACCAGGTGGTGTTGGTGATCGTTCGTGGCACCGGTCGTCCGCAACAAGCTGCAGCTGCTGAACGCCATCTTGGGCGAGCCAGCTGCGGCCCGCGCCGCCTTGCTATTCACCGCCGCGATCACCAAGACGCCGCTGCCGGACAACAGGTACTGGTCGTCGGCGGGCACCTTCACACTGGACGCGTTCAGTTCGTTGACGATCACATACCCGTTGAGATTCTGCGCCAGCAACGACACCGTTTCCTGCTGTTGCCCATCGTCCTCGACATCGTCGTTGTCGTCGTTGTCGCCCGCCACGCCGCAGCTCCGCAGTTCCGTTAGACTTTTGCCACCGGTCACCGTTGCGTTGCGCAAGTCCACTGTCGCCGACATGGTGATGGACACCGCATCCGCTTCGCCGCAGCTTTCCGGCCCGTCATTCACGTATTCGTACTCGTCAGTGTACTGCTTGACCATGTGCTGTTCTACCGGATGATATAGCAACGCGCCCACCCACACGTTGAGCGTTAACGCACCGAGTATCAGCACCGTTTCCCTGCACCACACACACACATAACATAAATGTATTACATAAAGATTTTCCCACAGACGACGCGACTCGCCCGAAACTTCAAAACTTGCATTCGACTTTTCGGACTGCCACGTTTCGGTAATCTCTCTCTCTATGTTTGTATATGTGTGTGTGTGTGTGTGTGTGTGTGTGTGTGTGTGTGTGTGTGTGTGTGAGAGAGAGAGAGAGAGAGTGAGAGAGAGAGAGTCGAGATTTTTGTGTACTTGTAACCGTAGTTGTCGATCAGATATCCTAGGAACGGTGGCAAGAACATGGAACCCAGGCAGCTGCCAGATATGGCCACTCCGTTAGCGAACCCACGGTATTTGACGAAGTATGAAGTCACAATGAATATGCCCGGTGGGAAGGCTAGACCCGCGCCGCATCCAAACATCATCCCATAACTAAAACACAAGACGCATAGAGCCGTTGGTAAAAAAATAAATAATCAATCCGGGGCGTTTTACACGTCGATTTATAAGACGATAATCGAATATTGTTAAGTAAATATTTCTCCCATTGTGGCTTTAGCACTTAGTATCAACAATTATTATGATTGATAATTATTGCTATCCAATTAATTTAAAAATACTAAATTTGGGTGTGACGTGGAAAAAAAGTTATTTAAATATTAGACGTAAACTTACAAACTAATTTAAATAATAAATAATTATTGATCCTCCATACTTTACGTTTATGAAAGTACCTAATTTTTATTTTTGGCCAAACCAAACATTTTTATAAAAATACATGTATAATATTCATGTATAAAAATATACATTGTATATTTACAAGACATTTTCGGAAAAAGAATATTCATAAATTAAATTACTAAATATCTTTAAGATGTAGGAGCATATATTTAATCTGTTAATTTTTAAACTATAAAAGAACTGATTAAATGCATTGAAACTACTATTATTCAAAATTTACAGTTTAAATCAAAAAATTGTATTTATTATATGTACTCTTAGAAAAAATAAAAGTTATAAAGTTATAATAAATTAATAAGGTAATAACTAATGAACTATTAATTAAATAGTTTTATAATTATTTAAATAGTAGACAAATATATCATTTTCCGATAAAAACAAAAAGATTATAGAGTTCAAAATAATAATAATAATCTTACATAAAGTAATTGGATCATCTGGTACGCTATTTATTTTTTATTAAATAAATAAGATATCTCGATCATTATTTATGCTTCAAACTCATTGACTGAGATATTGCAATAAAATATGCATTGATTTACTTAATCCATATATTTTAGGTACTTGTGTTTAAATATCTGATATAAAACTGTGAATATAATTTTGCATGAATTATACAAATAATTTTGTTTTTCTTATTATTATTCCGTGGTGTTATCGATTATTGAACAAGTGTCATTTCAAAATAGATAAATAATAATAATAATAATAATAAATTATTCGTGAGTATAAAAATTACTATCAACAATATATCTATAAATATTTATCAATATTATCTTCCGATTACAATCAAAAGATTGAATAGTTATCCATGTATCTAATTAAATAACAATTATTTGACATATTAAACGTCACAACTTATTAAATCTAGTAAATAGAAAAAATATGTATCCTCGTACTAAATTATATCAAAACAAAAATTACATGATGGGGAACAAGTAAATTATTATTTTAATCTAGTTATACATATATAACTATATAATCATAATTTGTTTTAAATGAAACGTTTAGAATTTCTTGTTAAATATTCCGAATTTATTAATTTGTACAACTTAAATATATATTTATGTATATAATAAAAAAATCTCTTTCGAAGAAATATAATCTAAAACAGTGTTTTTAACCTTCATACTAAGGTAGCTTAAAAATGTCCTTTATCTTGGGTAGAAATCCCTCAAAAAAAAAAAAAAACTTAGTATACATTAGTATAATAACATTACTTATTTTATTATAATAAATGTTATCATATACTTTAATGTAATACTGAAAAACTGAATTAAGATACATGAGTATATATGTAATTATATTTTGATAACTAAGATATTTTTCCTATTATGAGTTTACGAACTAGCGATTTTTTAGCGACCCATCAAAAATATTTTACGACCCAATGTTATTCTCGAACCATGTATTGAAAAATGCTGATCTAAAACAATCGTTATTCAAAAGCATTTTTTTGTCGATTGAAACAATAATTTTTTTAATCTAATTTCATTAATTTTAGAACATATAATAATATAATACTCTATAATAAAATAATATAATAATATATTCTAAAATCAATTATATTACTATCTGTACTGTAGTATTATATTAAGATTAATAGTAATGTAATAACAAAATATTATGTACATCCTAGACATACAAGTATGTCAATAATAGTTATAATTGGGTTCGCCCATTTAAATATAGAAATAAATAAATAAATCTTACTCAAATATATGACCCTACCCTGCGTTTATCTTATTTTCCAATAACCTGGAAATCGTCAGTTATCGTTACAATATTCAAACTTGGCAAACCACCAGAAAACTCTAATTCGTACCGACCCATAAATTTTTTACCAGTTTCAGGTAAAATCTTGGAAAAATGCTACTAAAGCGCCTTTCTTTCATTACCAAAGAAAACAAAAACTTGCCTTAATTCGAATTTAGTTCTTACGCAAACCACTTCACGATCCACCAACTGCTTCGAGTCGCTGACACAATCACAACCACTTTAGAAACAAAAAAATACTTTTGACACCGATTGGCACGATGCACTACTTTACAAATTTAAAACTTTATTTCCCACACTCCACTATCTCATATTAAAATCGTACTTGAACAATTGTATATTCAAGGTTCGATACAACATTCAACACTCAAACCAATCGTCCATTGCTGCTGGAGTTCCTCAAGACACACCACCTACATATTACCATAGAACCCCTCCTATATATTTTCTACACATCAGAAAAAATAATCCTTGGAACTTATGCGGACAATACAGCACTTTTATCGAAAGCTTCAGATCAAGAACAAGTCCGCAATACTTCAATTATAACTGCACATTGATACCCTTTCTTAATAGTTCATAAAATGGAAAATTAAAATCAATAAATCGAAGTCCTCCTTCGTCACCTTTGCACTCAGACTCCATAACTGCCGTCCTGTTAGAATATAAAACTGATATACAACGCCGTTATTTTTCATTCAAATGAAGTGAAATATCTACGCTGGATATTCGACAGACGCCTAACATGGTCATCTCATCTCAAGGGCAAACTTAAAAAGTTCAACTTAAAACTCCACCTACTAAGGCCTCTTATGCGCTCAAATCTAGCATTACCCCTTAAGCTCTTACAACTATGTATATATAACTCTTCTAAATCCACTCGAATGTAAGGAGTAGTAATACGGGGTTCTGCTAAAATGTCGAACGTTTAAAATATCTGCTGTTGAATAATTACCGAAGCGCTCTAATATGCATGCAACAATGCAAAAACTCTTACCTCAAAATCTTTTCTGTCAATGAAACTCCCACTTTTACTACAAACACTTCCACGCAAAACTTCTCTCCAACCTGAATTAGTTCATTAGGGATTTAGCCTTACCAGCACTACCCGGAAACCCAACCAGACGACTCAAAGCGGTGCAACACGATTGCGCAATTTTTCCTTTTTTGACCAGACTAGTTACACCACGATTGCGCAAAAACTTTGCAACACTATTGCGCCCCGATCCCTTTTTACCTAATAAAATCACAATACCATTGCGCACCAAATAATATGTGTATTTACTATGTAGATATAATAATTTATGTACAACATAAAATTATGTATACAATATATACTTTCTATAATATTGTATATACATGCAATCAAACTATTAATTCACAAGAAGCACTTTTTCAAAATCTAAATGAAAAGTTGATTGAGTTAATGATAGTTATAATAAAAATACCGACTAATGACTATCAGTATACAAAGAAAAAACAATTTTTAATAAAAATAATTTCTACTGTTGACCTTGTCAGCAATACATTTAGCATAGGTACATGTAATTTAGAAAAAAAACAATTTTTAAATAACTCAACGATGATAATTTGTTGATAATCTTAAGCCTGTAATAATTAGGAAAGAAAATTATGAATTAATAGGTAATAAGTTTGAGTTCATGTATATGAAAATTATATGTAGAAAGTATGTATTGTATACATAAATTATTATATCTACATATTATATACACATAATATTTGGTGCGCAATGGTGTTGTGATTTTAAAAGGTAAAAAGGGATTGGGGCGCAATCGTATTGCAATTTTTTTGCGCAATCGTGTTGCAGCCGACTCAAACGTAACTAGTGTTACGACTTAAAAAAAAAAAATCTCATTTATAGAAGATTTTTTATTCTATTCATAATCTAGATAAATATTTATTATAACATATTAGTACAGATTTTGAGAAACCTGCAGAGACTCACGATATATAAAAAACAGAATTAATTCTATCATATACTCCGTGGTACAGAAAAGATAAATAAAAATAAAAAATTAACATACTTCATGTACACGAGAAATAACAGTAAGTATGAGTATGTAATTACTTGCCTGAAGTAAAGAAATGTGACGGAGTTAGCGAAATAGCAAAGCATCAAACCCAGAGAAGCCAAAGTACCTCCTATTAGTGTCACCATCTGATACGAGTATATTGATGACAGGTAACTCGAAACAGGACCTAATAAAAACAATTAAAAAAAATTCTTTATTTAAACATTTCAATTATTTTAGATATAAATTAACTAGCTTGTATTGTAATAAAGTATACGAGTATAACGTTGTAATAATCTACTAACATTTCTTGATCATTTAGCAATAAAATGTATAAGACTGTATTGAAATTGTAGTAAATTTTGTTTAAACTATTTGAATATACTCGTGTTAAATAAACGCGTTAAATCGATTTCTCTAAAAATGCATTTAGATATATCTATATTTAATAATTAAATGAAAAATATTATAAATATTATTATCAAGTTACATTCGATTTATACGTTTTGATTTTATATAATTATAGATTATGATGCTAATTATAAATTATAAAAATAATTTTGATACTAAACATTTTGATTGAGCTTGAATTGTATACATCTTAGATAATCTTATAAGTTATATGATTCAAATATCACGGAAACTTATGAACTAAAATAATATATTCTTTTATAAATGAATCATTGACATATAATAAATCAGCTTATACCTATACACATTATGTGTAATACGTATCTTATATTAATCCAACTATGATAATTGTTATATATTTGTTTATTTGTTTAATCTAAGTTAATTGTGTAGATTAACGATGGAGTAATATAAAAATAGCTCACCTAAATAGAAAAACATGATAACATAATTTTTCATATAAAACCATAAATAGAAATTAAAACTTTTTTAAATCATTGTATTATTTGGTATGATTAGAAATATTATTGAATTGTTGTAGTGAAAGATGAGAAATACATATAACATAGATTAAATACAATATATAAAAATTTATAAAAAAAAATATAAAATAATATGCTTGAATACATAATATAACTTTAAGTTGCATGTTTATAGTATTAATATTACATACAAATAGTTAAGAATATCTGGGTATCTCTTAAAATATATAAATATCATATATATTATCTTAGTATCTTAAATACGTTATAAATGCATAATATGCGCCCCAATGTATGACTGCGTAATTAGGTGGAAATTGTTTAAATTATAATTTTATTAGTTCACCATGCAATGGTATGATTCTCGAGCTCTGTGTTAGAGATACTGTGTTAGATAATACTGGTTTATTATGTAATCGTCTATATTACAATTTAAAGCATCTAAAGTAGCTTGAAGAACATATACAGAATCTCGAATACTTAAGTGACATCTATCTAACGCTCCGGCCAGTTTTGGTGTTATAAAATTTATTTTTCCTCGGCATTTCTTTTTTTTGTTGGTGGTTCTATCAACTCTAAATAATTAATGCTGATCTCTAATTCCGACACATCACTACTCTTTAGTCCCGTGGTTCTCAACTGGTGTGTCGTGACATACTAGTGTGTCACGTATTACTTTAGAGTGTATCGCCAAAATATTATTAATTAAAATAATAAGCTTTCAAAGTATGAACGTATATTATTACGGAATTATGATGAAATAATAAAAGCCGCATATAAAAAAATATTTTTATTAATATTATTATAGATTCTTATTTTTTAGAAATATCATCAAATATAACGTTATAATCTAAATTTTGTATGTCTCAAAATGTTTCATTTTGAACTTCTCTGTAAATTCAATACACAAGAATAATAAGAATTGAAAATTTCGTTTTCTTTTCAACATCATACATGCCTGAATCAGCATATTCGATATTGGAAATAACAAAAAGCAAAAAAGATATTGAGAGTAAATTACGCGAAAGTTTGTTAAACATTTTCCCATGAATCGAAGACCTATGCAGGCCTGCATACTTATGAACTAATACTGTTTTTCATAAAACATTCTTTGAACTTTTTAAATTTTAATCAAGTAATCGTATATTAAGACTTTTTTTTTAAATTTAAAACTTTTAAATAAAATGTCCAATAATAATAAAATCCATTTATTGTTTCAAGTGTGTCGCCATTTTTATATATCTAAATTAGGGTGTCGTCATACAAAAAAGATTGAAAACCACTGCTCTAGTCTATCAGTTTCTAAAGTTTGCTCAAATGAATTATTGAGTAATATCGAAGTTGGAGCACAGTTTGTAGTATACATTTCTTTTCTTTTCGATTCATTCAACTTTCGTTGAAT
Source organism: Sipha flava (assembly GCF_003268045.1). Taxonomy (NCBI): domain Eukaryota; kingdom Metazoa; phylum Arthropoda; class Insecta; order Hemiptera; family Aphididae; genus Sipha; species Sipha flava. Next base: position 2,193,260 of record NW_020273107.1, read on the forward strand.
GCAAATATTTTCTTTTATTGTTCCTTTAATATCTATACCTCCAAGATAACCAGGACGCCCACGTAAACGTTGGTTTAATAGAAATTTTTTATCATCTTCAATTTTAATTAATTTCAACGCATCAGAATGAGCAATATTAAATAATAAATCTAATTTTTTTTCTAAATCATTTTCTTTAAACCGATAAGATTCACCAACTTTTTGAGCATTTTTCTGGAGATTACGCCATTCGTCGTACAAGTTAATTAATTTAGTTATGCAATGATGAATAGCTCGAATAGGAACCCGGGCTTTTTCCCAACAAATGCAACACTCGTACAGCTAACGCCGTACTTTCGCATACTTAATGATGCTCATATTGTAGTAAAATACAGAAAATACTTGCCCGTTGGATGGAAGTTTTGAGCCAGAAATTTGGGTGATTTGTGATCCAATCAAAAATATTTGAAAATCACTTCTCAGTTTTATTGACATTTTTACTATTTAAATTATTATGATTATATTTAAAAAAAAATATATCCCTGATGAATTTGAAATATCATCAAAACCACTATCTACCATTATGGAAAATAGTAAGGAAATTGATTTGAACTTTTCAACAGATCGGAAGAGGAAGACAGACTCTACATTTTCAAAAATAAAAGATAGTGTAGCTAAGTGAATTAAGCAATGCAGAGATGCCAATGTCAGAATCGATGGTCCTATTATAACAGAAAAAGCAAAAAAAATTGCAAAATTATTAGGCCACGAAAAATTCAAAGCCAGTAGCAATTGCCTTTAAAATTTTAAGAAACTGCACAATATTGCTTTTAGAAAAGTATGCGGTGAAAGTGCAGCTCTCAGTGATGACGTTGTCAAATAATGGAAAATACATTTGAGTGACCTACTAAAAAGATATAGACCATATGATTTATTCAACGCAGACAAAACTGTAATTATTTATTATTATTTACGTATGCCAGATAAAACTCTAAAATTTAAAAATGAGAAATATAGTGGTGGTAAGCTTAGTAAGGAACGACTCACACTATTATTGTCTGTAAACATGACCGTTACGAATAAAATGAAAAATGTATTGTGAGGAAAGTCAAAAAAACCAGCCGTTTTTCTGGTGTCAAATCTTCTCCTATTATATACACAGCGAATAAGAAAGCATGAATGATTGGTGAACTATTTGGGGAATGGCTATTAAGAATTGATAACAAAGTGAAAACACAAAAAAGAAAAATTGTATTGTTTAAAAATAATCCCCCGTTCACAATTCTATATCAAATTGTGAAGCTGTAAAATTTAAATTGCTGCCGCCAAATACAACTTCAAAATCGCAGCCTTTTGATTAAGAAATTATAAAAACCGTTCAAAATGCTTTATAGAAAAGAAATTATAAGGAAAATTATATGCGATATGTAAGACGAAAAATTCACTTTAATCGATATTCTTTAAATTATGCGAATTATTTGAATAAGAATGAAGAAACGCAACAGCGACTACGGTCGCGAACTGCTTTAAATCGTGTGATTTTTACTTGGAGCTGAGGAAGTTGTATTTATACCAATCATCGAAAATACCGTAATGAATAGAAAATGGGCTCTGGTAACAAAAAAGAAACATTCTGGTAACGAAAAAATCATTTGAAAATTTTGTTGAAATTGACGAAGACGTCACCGTTTCTGATACTTTAGCAGACGATGATATAATTGACTCTGTTAGTGGCATTACAGATATTGTGACGTTGACGAAGAGTCATTTGAGCCAGTATCTCATGTTTCAGTAAAACAAGCAAAAACTGCACTCAAATTGCTAAGAACATTTACCGAACATTTTAGTGATGTGGACTGCTTTAAATGTGAAGAAAATACTATTAACAATGATACGTATAAGAATCTAACTCAAAGTAATATCTTAAATTATTTTTTGTAAAATTGTAACACTGTAACTTCACATTTTATATTAAATTTTTTTATTACCATTTTAAGATAATACCTATTGTAATTTATGTAATACTTGTAATAAAATACGATAATAAATTTAAAAAACTTTTTTTTTTCTGAAACCTCGATGAATCGAAATATATAATTTCTTTTAAGTTTCGACTTATCGAGGTTCCACATTTTTATATTCTTTCCAAGGAAAAATCCCAGATAATCTACTACTCGTATTATTCTTGAATATTATAATGGTGTATTAATTATATATTTTTTAGTCTCATCTCATACAAAAAACACTATTCAATATTAAAGTCATTATTTTCATTGTATTATAAGTTTATATTTCTTAGTGCAGGTATTCAATAGCGTGGTACAATTTAATTGTTTAATGATTAATCCATTACTGATATTGGCCAGGCCATAAAAGTTATTGATTTAAGGTAGGTATACAGGTGTGACTATATTTAGAATTATATAAGTAGAATAACGGAGTCTGAAATCTGGAAATTTGATAAAAATAATACATTTTTTCTTTTATTAATATAATGATACAACAATGTAACGAAATGTTATTAAATTAAGCAAAATTAATCATTTATATATCTAATATTAAAAAATCAAATTTTATAAATACTCCATAATATCCATGTCTCTAACTATCAAATGTGTATCATTAGGGCGCGAATTTCAATGCAAAATGCATTTTTTTCTTCTAAATTCTAACGCGTTGCTCAATTTGGCAAAAATATGTTTCCAGTGGTGTAGATTCATATAATTCAATTTTTTTTTTTTTTTTTTTGTATTTTTTTGTATTATATATCATATTTACTTCTTTAATGTATTTTTGATATTTTCATTTCTTTAAAGGACATTATTTTCATAATCGTTTAAAAATGTAGCATTTTTAGAAAGAATTAAAAATTTTCAAATATTCAATATTTTTCTTCAATTAAATTATTGACAACTACACTTTATCGTCTTATGTTATCGTTATGTCATTAAATTATGGTATAATAGTCGATAACGATAACAATAATACGGACTACGTGTACACAGTCCCGTCTATTAACTAATAACCAGAGAACGTTGTGCAGTGCAACCATCACATACTATCACAAGGTAAAAATACTTGAATATTATTAAAAAAAAAAGAATTTTTTTAAATTTTGACTGTTTATAACTAACACTATTTTTAATTTACTAATTTAAAATTGTCAATTTAATGTGACCATAAAAATACAAGAAACAGAATCAAGAAACAGCTAGAGAGCGTTGATTAGATAAAATTAATAAATTTTAGTGTATTTTTAATAGCCATTTTTCACATTTTTAATACATTTTTCACGTAATTAATTAAATTTTTCACATTTATAATGCATTTTTTACGTCATTAATTTCATTTTTAGGTCATAATTGCATTTTTTCTAAGGCATTTTAAGGTATTTTTTTAGGCATTAAAATCTACATCCTACTCATTATTTATATTATTATACTTATACAAAAGCTAGGGAAACTAAATTAATGTAGTTCAATAATAAGCTGCTCAAATGAGAAACCTACTGCCAAAAATTAACTTTCCTTATTAATTTAAGTTTATAATTAACTATACAAAGTATATTTTACATTTAGTATAATTTAAAAAGATTATGAATGTTATTTTTTAAATAAAAAAAAATATTAGATGTCAGTCAAATTTAAATCCAAATTGTTTTTCAAATTTTATATTTGTTTCATTTAAATTAAAAACAATTACGTTTCATAATCACAGCACATTTTTTTATGATGTAATAATATTATTTTTCTTAAATAATTTACCAATTTCATATTAATTTAAACTAGTTGTTTTTTAAATTTTATTCAGATTTTAGTTTAAAAAATATGCTCTCTAATAATTTGTAATTTTTTTTTAAATAAAATATATAAAATACATATATTATAAAATATATTATTAAATCTATTATTTATTATTTAATTTCAAATCATAAATAAAATGAGTATAAATTGTGTTAAATTATTTTTATTGATTTAGTTATATATTATATTACATATTTAAAAAAAAATGAAATTATAATTATTGCAGAAAATAACCATAATGACGAATAAAATTAAATTTAGAGATGAAAGTTGATGTAATACAAGAAATTAACTACACATTTGATAAATTATGTTAAACTTCAAGTAAATGCTCACATTTTAATCAAATAAAAGTTAAATGTTTATTAATATAAGGTATTTATTTCTTTAAAACATCTCGACATTTCTTAAGCCTTATAAATGTAGTAATTAAATGTGTATGATTTTAATCACACGTTTTAGTAAAGTTACAACTTACATGTTAAGAGATAAATATAAATTAATTTAATACGAACTATTTAATCAATAGCATGAATAAAATCATCTCATTTTGAGAATCTAATTTAGTATTTGAATTTTAAATTTTAAGTACATATTGAAAAATATACGATTTTACGTATTATTTTACGAATTAAATAATTTAATTGTTAACTCATTTACTCTATTTTAATTAGCTGTGCTTTTACATGATAAAACAAAAATTATTTAATGTTGAATTATGATCGTTAATAAATAAATAATAATTTGCTAATGACTTATGATAATGTATTTAATTTATAAGCATACTATTGTCAATCTTATAATTATAATATTTACCCAAAGAACAGTAGAGAAAATAGCATATGGCCGGTATCCAGGACGCTGCGGTCTCTGATGCATGAAATGCTTCAGTAAACTCTACGAAAAGCACCCCAAATGACTTAAGTGTGCCTGGTATCAACATATTGACTAGTGTGCTGCCTAGAAGCACCAGCCAGCCCCATCCTCCGTCTGGAGGAACAAGTATATAGTTTTGACCATCTAAAATATTATGTAAATGTGTTAATGAATTATAATATAACATCAAAATTATAATTTTTTATAAAAAATTTTATTAAAAACCATTAGTCCTTTTATAGTTAAGAGCTTTCAAATCTATAATAATATAATTTAATTTTTTTTTTTATTTTTTTTTACTTATAAAATAAATAACTTATACTAAAAATATTAAAGAAAAAATATAATTATGAGAAAAGTTTGATTATTTGTTTAGTTATAAAATTTAAAACACACATTTTATTATTTAATAGTTAATTATTCTATATCTGCGTCTTACCACTATGAAAATAATTTATAACGAACCCGTCAATAAATAACGTTGAAGTAATACAAGGAATTTTATTAATTTATGAAGTGAAAATAGTAAATTATTATTTAAAAAAAATGTTTGGATGACACTTAAAGAATACCCAGTAAAGTGAAACTAAATTGTTATACTATTGTTACTTGTTATTTGTTGGTGTATTGATCAAGATGGAAAAAAGGAGTGCTGCAAACACGTTTTTTTAAACAATGGTGTTTGAATATATTTACCCAATTTAACCATAGTTATATTATTAATCAATACAAGAAAATTAAGTAAATTTCAGTTTTTAGTACTTCAAAGTTAAAACATTGTAAAATTAAAACCTAAAAAATATCAATATTATCTATATATTCAATAATAATCATTAAAAGTATTCATTTTTTTTTTTTTTAATTATTCACCAAATTATAAATTATGTTTCATCTTGAAAACAAAATATTTTATACATTTTAAAATTTTTTTATTGAATTAAGTAGAAACATAAAATTCTTCTAAAGTAATTAATTTTTCTTAAATTGATTTCTAAAGATAAATATAAATTAATCCAATAATATAGTGTAGCAGCTATGATTTATTTTTACAAAATTCAAACTAAATATATTAATTTGTATACATTTGATAAGTATTTGATTATCAACGACAATAGATTTTAAATTAAAATCATGTAATTAATTTAAAATTATTCAATATTATATTATAATTATTATATAAATTATTATTATAATATATTATATTGAATGTATTTTAAAATATCTTTGCAAATAGATAATATAAACGATTATAAAATTAGTTTTACAAACTCGTAACTACAAATTATTTAATTTAATTGTATTCTTGCATACATGTTAACATATTAATATTTTCAGACGTGTATATTATATAAGGATTTTTAACTCTTAGTAAACGTTTGTAACTATCTGCCAAATAAGGATTATTTAACAGTAAGGTATGAATTACATTACTTCTAAAAAAGAAGTGAACTAAGGTTTTTTGAAAGGTTAAAAATAGGACCGGTCATGTTTTTTTCTTACAATAAAAAAATTGTACTTGCTTAAGGTATTTGGTTGAAAAATTAGCATTGTGAGGTAAGAACCTTCATTTGAGTTGTGTCTCAACAAGTATTTTTAAACTTAATGAATGACATGGTCGATGGTCAGTAAGAGTAGTAACTAAATCATTAGTAGGTACACTGACATTGGCAATGGCTATAAAAAAGTGTGTATGTTGTTTTCACCTTCTGTAAGCCGTAAAAATAAAGTTAGCATTGTATAATATTTCGACAACGACTGCGATCGATCGGAAAATTATACGAATAATTGAGTTCAAGAGAATCAACTATAAATCAATTTATTTTTTGTTTATAGTAAATTATAAATATTATTTAAAGAAACCATGAGCGGGAGACAACTTTATTGGGACAGTTAAAAAATAACATGTTATTGACCCTTGACCGTACAGGTATAGTAGCCAAAAACTAATATATAAATATATATACATACATATATAATTCAATAAGTATACTAGACATCCTATGATTAAATTGTAAAATTCTGTAGATATTTTTTTGGATATTTCTAATGGAATGTAACTATAAAAATGCATACTTAGCATAATAATACATGTAATGTCAATACTTCGTGTATAATTGTTAAAAAAAACCTTCAAAAAATACGATAAATATTATTTTTAATACTCCTAATTTTTTCAAGTTCATATTCTAGAACAGGGGTGGCGAACCTTTTTAGGTTCAAATGCCAAATTTTTTTTTTCAGGTTTTGAAAATTGTTTACGTGCCCAAAGAAAACTATATTTTCTAAGACTATAAACAAAATAACAGATTTATTAAATTATTTTTATTACGAGTAAATTTTAGTTATCCTTAGTAAAACATATGCAGCAATTGTTTCGTTGGTCAAAACCATTCTTTCCTTCGATTTAATTACATTTTTTATGACGAATAAGCTTTCACGAACATAGGTTGACGAAAAAACGAAAACATAAGGAATATTGTCATTTTTAAAACATATATAATTTGTTTATTTGAATTTTTTACAACCAACATTTTAAAAATAGTAAAAAAAAATTTTTTATTATTTTTTAATTTTGTACAATTTTAATTTTTTGCGCATTCCATTAGAATTTGGTCAACTTGCCATTTTTGGCACGCGTGCTATAGGTTTGCCACCCCTGTTATAGAACATGGTTTTATTTTTATGAATAATTTCACAACATTTATGTGCAAACATTCAACTATGTTATATAGTCTTAAAATATATTCGTTAAATCACCTGTGATAGCTTCGTCTTCTGCCAGTGCTTCGTGGTCTTCTTCTTTGGGTTTTTTTTTTAGACTCATTGTTTAATATTTTCGAAATAATACGCTGAAAAAATTTAACTACATATTAATAATATAGAATATTATAACTATTATTATCAATACAGATCATTGTGTAACATATTATAATGATATTTAACAATTTGGTTATTTCAATAATTACTAATAATTTCTTCTGTTTAATCAATTATAACGACAAGCACAATTTACTAAAGGCAATAGTATGCCTCATTTAAAATTTTTTCCAAAACTTAATTTCTGTAACGATGATCGTTAAATAGGTTATATCTACGTTGTGGACACATACTATAACATATTCTGATGAAAGTTAATATATGTTTTTTAACATAAACACATGTATTTAGGTTATTTTTCTGTGTATTAATCAAACGAGCAATGACTCATCACTTATGAAATTGCACTAACTGGTCAAAAATGGCTTATAAAATATGTTATTTTACCTTCATAGATTTATTATTTTTCCATAAATAAATGTTATTCTTAAATTAATTTTTATCATCAATTTGGCGGTCAACCAAATAATTTCTAAAAAAATAAATATTTATAATATACTAATATCATATAAGTCAATGCAAACAGGGTTTTATTGACTATTATTAAAAATTGAAAATTAGATTAGTTAATTGATTCACAACTGATTGTGAATTGCATATTTCGAGTAATTATCAAATTATTTTAATAACAAGATTGTGCAAATAAAAATGTATGCTCATTTCAACATTGAAAAATGTTGTAATTTATATTATTATTACAATTAAAACAATGCATCAATTATATTTTTACTTAAACATTTTACCATAATTTTAGGACTGTATAGATATAATAATCAATAATAATCAAAAATAAGGCAAAAATAATCTAATATTGTTTATTGTAATATAATAAGATCCATATTTAGTCAAAACTAAATACATTTTGGACAAAGTAGTTTCAATAGAACTTTTAAAATTGTACTTATTTATATTATACTTTTAAATATAAATTTACCTTGAATTCTTTGTTATGTAAATAAATCATTTTTCATGCTGGTACTTGAGGATAAAAATAACAGTTAATTTCAGATGAAACTATTAAAGTATTTTAAAAGTTTAAGTATTTATTCATTTAATTTCTATGATTCACCTTGTTAATTGTATGATTGAAAGCGGTGGTTACTTGTAGGGTCTTGAAGACCCTTATTTAGTCTAGTTAGGTCCCAGTGATTTTCAGGTAGTACACTAATAATTATACAATTATTATACAATTATTACACAATTATTGTGTCCCAGTATTTTTCAGGTAATACACTAGTTGGATCCCAAGATTTTACAAGTACTGCTCTAGTAGGGTTCACACAAAAAAAAAACCCCTTTTCATTTTTACAGACTTAAGATTGTCGGTTACCTATAAATTAGAACACAGGTATGATTTTTTTTTTAAAGTTTCTAATGTATAGTATATAATTTTTAATTGAAAATTAAAATACCGGTATGTGGTAAATAAATAAATTGAATGACTAAACATTTAAAAATGTACACAATTGGTAAAAATTTAAATGATCGAGCTTATACAAACTCAAATCTATTAATTTTCTAACATTATCAAGTGTATCAACAATATTTGTCAGTTACAGGTTTGATTATCGTAGTGGTCGGACTGAACTAGTATTTTATGGTTTTATTATCGGACCGAATTCGTATGTTATTGTTTTTATAATCGGACTCAATTGGTTATTTATCTTTATCATCAATATTATCTGGGACCACTCTTGAATGCACCCATGATTTTTTGTACACCTATTTACCTAAGTTTTTATTTATATTATTCGAAATACTTCATTATATTATTCCATATAATTTATTTTTTACAGTTAAATTTATATTTGTTTACGTTAGTTATTATTATTAATGTAAGTTTACTTGGAACACAATGCGAAAATATAATATTATTGTTGATGATATTAAATTATATTGTTGATTATTTATTATAATAAATAAAATCAAGTATGGTAATAAGTAAACATTTTAGTCAAATTATATTAATAAGAATAAAATATGTATTCTTAATAAAGATGTAAAATAAATACAAATTACTAAGATAAAATTATTATATGAATAAATTATATACACTGTAAAAACAATTCAAGTACGAATACAAAGGCGTATTAAATGCATACAAATATACATGTGATCAGTATTATTTATGTAACTGACTTATGAAAATGTTTATAATTGACTGTGTGTAACTAATGGCCTCGCGATGAACAAATGCTGTCAGGGCCGGATTATGGTCAAAATATGAGGGGTGCTATTAATTTTAGTGAGGCCCTTTTACAAAAAACAATTTCATTTTTTTTTTCAAACTTAGTTATTTGTCATAAATATTAATTAAAATAAGTTTAGTTTATTTGTATATTATTGCAAATTATAATAACATTTTTTTTTTTTTACACCCCTGTATGCTGATATAATTAAATATTATATACTATAGCTATTTTCTATAAGTACATTTTAAGAAAAACTGTTACCTGATGCAACATATAAATTTATTATGATTTTTTTCAACACTTATGTAAATCCACAGAATAATATATGAAAAAATGATCACCTAACGACTTTTAAATAACTACAATTTTACTTGTTAATCGTTATACTAACACCAGAGTAAACTAGTTAGACTTAATAATATCAAGTTTTACCATATTCATATAAGCAACATACTGTATAATTCATAAGACTAATTTTAATAAGAAAACAAATAATTTTGAGTTTATTTCTAGGCGTTTTAATTTTTAAGCGTGATACATACATTTGTATAAGTTTGATATCAGTTCATGTACGAAATTCGTATACATATATTAATGTAACTATAGATGTAAATTAAGTAATTTATGTAATTATTAAGTACACAGTATGGGGCCGGTTTCAAAACAATATATTTTCCTATGGTGTCTAATTGAAAGATGTGTATACTCGTATACTATAAACGAACATAATTTATTGAGTTGTATGCAGCCACAATAACGATGCGTATAATTAAAACCCGAATGACGTAAATAGCATCAACATTCAAAAAAAAAAAAAAAATTTTATAAAACTTACACACCGAGGATTAAACAGAATACTACACATGTATTATATTATTTTAACAAGATACTGATATAGGTTAAAGATAACTTAAAATTCTGCAAAATGAGGAATTAAGCTTTACATAAAAAATGGTGTTGAAGGCAGAGCGATCCAGGTGATCATATTGCACCGGTTTGGATAATTGTGTATCTAAAGGTAAATAAATGTATAAGATTCATTCTTTGGGAAGTAGATGAATTCGTGAAATGTTTTGTAAATATTTATAACAAAGTATGTATTACTGGTTGGTATAGATTTCAAAAGTTACTTGGTATTCCATCTTAGACTTGAGCTTAAAGTTGTAAATAGTGAAAGCAATTTTATTAGGAAGAAGCAACAATTTTTTTATCACGACTATAACATATAAAATTTTTCTTAAACCACGAAAATGTTCCACTTATTCTATATTTATTCCAAAGGTGGGCAAATTACTGGAAATAATTAACTCGAGTAAAATTAAGTTAAGAAAGCAATTGATCGATAAATTAAAAGTTAACAGTTAATAATTCATAAATTTTACTCGGTAAATTAAAATTTAATATGGAAAAAATATTAACTTAACTCAGTTTGAAAAAGTTAACCATTTTTTTTTAATAAGTATATAGATCACATAAAAAGAAACCGCGTTTTTTAGAAAGATTTGATTTCCTAAATTATAATAAACAATTTTATTGCATTTTTTATCAAAATATACAGTAGTGACACCGAAGTGTTGGACACCTTATTTACTACCATATTTATTTATCTTTATAGTTAAAATTCTTTATACATAACATTCTGTATCCACGGCCAGAACCCAATACCTAAAGGTGGGCCTCCAACCTACAAAATCTAATATGATATCTTACGTACAGTGTATGCGACCATCTTACTTTACATGATTATTTAATTTTTATATTAATTTTTACTATAAACGAAAAATTTCAAAATTTTTTTACTTGATAGATCATTTTTAAATCAACTGCGAAAAGCTAAGTTATTTCAACTATCAATTAAACTAGTTAAGTTAAAAAGTTTATAAGAAAATAAACAAACAAGTTAATGCCCACCTTTGATTTCTTCTATATCCAAAAAATGCCATATTTTAGGGTCTCAAGACTCCAAGGCAGCTACTAAATAAAGGGCTTTTTAAAAATATATTAATAAAAACTACTTTTAATTTTTATATATTCAACATACTTTTTATTTATTTTATATATCAAGACAGCGGTACATTTTTTAGAATTTATAGATACGTAAAGCGTATAATAAAATATGTCTAAGGAACCCAAAAAAATGACTATCAACAAATTTTCAGTCGCCTTCAGTATAAATATTTATTTATACAAAACACAATCTGAGCATATTCCGATTTCTGTAGAAGATTTTCGAGTACACAGTATCGGATCTTTGTCTTAAGCGGCCGGGGTTGAAATACCCAAGAAAACTTTTAAAAAAAAAAATTTGTAAAAGTAACTTATTTTTTCGTTTTTGTACTTATCACTTTCAAATACACGTTAAGAAATTTCAATTTATAAATTCACCATTATGAGTTGTTGAATAAAATACAATGAATAAATATAAAAAAAAAAAAGAGCACAATAAATTTAAAGCAAATAATATAACAGATAATTTTAATTTAAGATTTTGGTTTTAGAAATTTTTTAAAGCTCAAGGCATAGGCACAACTAGGGGGCTCAATAGGGTTTTTAGCACCCTTGATTTCAAATGTAACACTCCTGTTTTTTTTTCAGATCTATATAATCTTTAGTAATTACAGTTAAATACCATTTATTTTATTTCAAGCAATTTCAACACCCTCAATATTTGGGCTCTAGTTGCTCTCATGGCTCAAGGTGCTGGTGCATTTCAACCCCTGTTAAATCTTGACCTACATGTACCTGCATGATATCGGCCATTTTCAGCGAATGTAGGACAGGTGTACGAATATCGAGCACAGGAAATTTTTATAACAGTTTAAAACGGAAATTTGAGAACCGCGATTGTCCTTCTGGTCCTCGGAAAACTTCTGAAGCAATAAAACAGGAAGAATAAAACTATCGGTGCCGTCATGTGTTCCGCCTCCGAACTAAATTATTGTTATCGATTTGTATTAAGTACGCGTAAATAAACAGTTCACTACAGAAACGAGACAATGAATCTCCAATGGTATAAACATCTAAAAATAGTGCATGGAAAATAGTAATCAATATAGGAATAGGAAGGAGGCTTTTAGTTTTTCATCTGTCTCGAAAAATAATCGGAAAAATTAGACTAGACCCATTTTCACAGATAACGATTCAAGTACATATTTTCCGACTGGCCAACACCAGCAACGGCATGGTACAAGGAAAAACATTGCACACGTATACTTACATCGGAGGACGAAGTGATAGTAGTGCTGGTGTTGGTGGTGGTGGTACCCGCGTCGATGGTGATATCCGCGGCGGTGTTGGTACCCGCGGCGACGCGGCGTTCTCGCGATCTCGGCCGTTGTTCACGATTCAGCTGCGAGGTGCTGCTATCGTTGTGGCCATGCCAGTCGTCTTCGTCGTCAGCTGTTGTCGTCGTCGTGCCACCGGTAACCCGCGACCGGGATCGCATCGCACGCACCGACACCCGAACAACACGCGGCCGCAGACAACTGTAGTGATGTAGTGTATATGATTTAGTAGGTGTACGGCGCGCACACGGTGGCCGCGCGACCTAACTCACGGCGTACCGCTGTGGACGTGGACTCGGGACGTTGTGTGCGCGACGACGCCACGTCCCGCCGGTGTCGGTGCGTGTCGGTAGCGTTCACCGCTAGACAACGAGGAACGAGCGCCCTTCTTCCCGCCGCCGCCGCCGCCGCCGACGAAGCTGTAGTGGGGAAGGCATCAGCGACCGTACACCTCCGCCGAAGCCGCCGCCGCCGCGTCGATCGATATATTCACCGTGTACGTGCGCACACCCTGTGTACGGCGAAATCGGTGACGATGATTTCCGCACTGCTCCCTCTTCATCGTCGTCCGTTTAACCCTCCCCCCCTCACCCTGGTGATTTGATTGGTTTTCAATGTAACTATGATTGTTGTCACACGGTCTTACAAAATCTATGCACACAAAATTGGTTACGCGATAAACATAATAATGCACGCACGTACGTTAACACCTACGTATCAACGTGCCCGAGGTTATTGCCATGATCACGACGGGTGTGTGGGCAGAGCGACGACGTTTTTCCGTACATACGTACCTGTACGACGGAGGCAGTAATGATATTATTGTGTGCACTTATACGTATACCCTTTGTTCTATCGGCTTCCGGTTATATTACGTATCGTTATGAAATGTGTTATGCGTATTTATCCCCGGCGTTACAATAATGATACCGCGCACTCATACTTAGCTGCAGATGAATCGGCTACGTTTCGCGTCGTCAAAGCGTTTGTATTTTTATCATATATTTTATATTGTTTTCACATCAACTATTCAATATTACATCATTTGAATTTAAATTCTCGAACATCTCCCCTTAACCCGCGTGTACAACCGACGACGTACCGGGGTGTATCTGGGTCATATCGGATTTTTGTGATTTCGTGTGGCGCTTAGAACAGTTTCAGGGTCTTCCGCCGAATCGAATCGTAATCGTAAAAGTACGTATTTACGGATCTACGGATCGTCTCTTTTGTTTTTTAGGTATTTTTATTTACAGCCACCCATTGATACTTAAACCTAAAAAAATATTACCAGACCTTTTTGGTACATAACAGTAGCGTCCTCGGGGGCGATCAACCCACCCATGGGATTTTCTTCAAATGTTTGTTGTTTATTATTTATTTCACTTGGAACAAGCATAAATATGAATACACGAATTTCGTCCCCTCATAAAAGGGTCTAGGGACGGGACTAGTATAACACACTCATTTGAGGTGAATAGGTACCGTCAACTTTTGTGAACAAACGCGTATATACACGCACATATTTTGAGCTTTTATGATTATTACTTGGCAAAAATTAATTCAAAAGTAAAATCAGTCTAACGCACAATAATATGTGCAGAACAAATTGTTTTACGAAGCACACCCGTGATACTTGATTGTACCTAATTTAAGCAATAAATGCTAATGCAACGCGTATTTAATTTAAATTTAATTTTATGCTCATATTACGTATTTGTGTGATAGTCTTACAGATGTACAATGAAATAAGGGTAATACAAATTAATAAATAATGAAAATAATAACAATACCAAAAAACAATACTACTGTTCTATGAAAAATTATTATAATTTTACAATACGTTTATTCGTGTTGAAAAACTTGTAAATTTAATTAAATACCACAAAGCCATAAGAGTAGAAAATACTACAAAAAAAATGGAAATTCTCAAGTTTTAAGGATTATGGAATTCATGTTTTATGTAAGATAAGGGATATATGAAATAAAGTTCACTATTCAATAATTTTATGTTTGTAATAAATATCGATTTTATAAAAACTCAGGACTTATTTATATTACCTCTTTATTTCAACTTCTCGATACATTAAAATAATATTTTGGTTCGCAGTATAAATCACTTTGATAAAATTTTGAATATTAGCTCACGGGTTTGTCTTAAATTTTCCCAAATATCCTATGTCTTTGTTTAAGAATGTCTTCATATTTAATGCACATCACACATAACACATATCTTTTATTATGTCACATTCTCACAAAGTCGATTCGAATGTTCGAACAAGTTAGGTTAGATTAGGTTGGTTCACAGTTTTCTTTATACTTGAATGAAAACTAAACATTTTAATCAAAAGAAGAGTGTATTGATTTGCCCTATAAAAGCGTTAATCTGAAATAAAAACAAACAAAAAATTACTTTTAAAAGTATTTCGTTGTAACTACACTCCGTATAAAACTACACTAATTACATATTTCCTTAGTATAATTTTAAATTTAAATTATTGATAGAATACAGCGTGTTCCAGGGCTTATTCTAAGGATTTTTACCTACTGCACAAACACACTCAAAAGTTTACACATGAATACACTCATGAAAGACTGGAACGTTTTGACAAAAGCTATAGATATAATAATGAAATTAACTGCATATAGTACCTTTTTCGTTCTTTATATTTTATAGAATTTACTAAGAACAAAAGATAAAATTGGTGATTATTCGTATCCATGCATTTTAATTCTTTAATTAAATAATTTATGTATTCAAGG
Organism: Sipha flava; assembly: GCF_003268045.1. Classification (NCBI taxonomy): domain Eukaryota; kingdom Metazoa; phylum Arthropoda; class Insecta; order Hemiptera; family Aphididae; genus Sipha; species Sipha flava. The sequence goes on from NW_020273107.1 coordinate 2,209,034, forward strand.
TAGTTACGCTGGGAGGTTAAAATTACGTCTTCGGCGTATGACATTAATACGACTAAAAGACTATAAAAGCAATTACTATAACGAAGTATTATTTTATTTTATATGAACAACATATATTACATGCAATCATGATATATTTTTCGACGATCAATATTAATTTTACACGAAAGACGTTATTAATGAATACATAGTGAATACCAGTTAACTACGGTTCATTTTAAGCAATAATTATAGATATTAGACAATAATTGTTATTATCAAATATCTATTTAAAGTTGTAAGAATTAAAAAGTTTTTATTGGTTTTCAATTAAGCCATTATTTATACATATATATATATATATATATATATATATATATATATATATCAATATTTACATTAACTTATTTAAGTCAAGAGTGTTTTATAGCGCAGTCTTTTTATTTTTTTTTATTATTTTATTATTTTATTTATATCTTACTATGTTACTATGTTATTCAATATTAAATAAAAATGTATTATTTCAACGTATTATTAATGATTTTTTATAATTAATATTATAAAGAAACTTTATAAGTTAAAATTATAAAATTTAATATTAAATTAAAATGTACTCTAAATTCTATATCTAAAGCTTTAGTATTTATTAGCTTTGATAATTCGAATCTTAATAGTATATGTATACAATGGCGTACATTCAATCTTGCTCGGGGGGAGGGGGTGTTTAACAAAAATAATCGTTATCTTTTTTTTTTTTTTGTTGCACAGACAAATAAGATTAACTGCTTTAAATAGATATTATTTTACACAACTTTTTTACCAATTTACAGTTTACTTTTACATTACAGTAAATTAATATCTATTGAAATATAAAAACAGCATAGTTAACAAAAGCTTTCAAATACCTATCAATATAATTATTTAATTATCAAAATATTTGTGTAGTTGTATATTTTAAGTTCAAAACGTAATAATGAAACTACGAATTTATTACACGTCATCAATAATAAAACAATTTTCTTTTTTTTTTTTTTGCCTAGGAGGGGTTTGAACCCGGAAACCCCCTCCCCCTCACAGTGACGTGGCCAGGATTTTTAAATGGGAGGGGCTAATTACTTTTTTGGATAAGTAAGGTAAGAGAGGATATGAGAATACACCCTTAGCCCCCCCCCATCTACCACCAAGTTTTTAAATGTAATTCAAACATTTTAGTATAGTTTTAAAAATATTTATTAATACATAATTTATAATAATAATAATAATAATTTTGGTTTCAGTGTTCAGTCACTTGCTCCACTCAGACAGCTGCATCCTCTTAGGATTTCTGGCAAATTCAGTTATTATTTCACTTTCATCGAATTGCTCTTTTTTATTTATAATAGCGATAGCTAACTTATTCAGTCTGTTTTCCGACATGGTGCTTCTTAAAAAAATTTTTAAGCGATTAAATGCAGAAAACGTTCTTTCCAAAGTGGAAGAGGTAACTGGTAACGTGGCGAATAATTGTAAAAGTATTTCAATGTTAGGTTGAAGATTAGTACAATGAGAGAGTAAATCAAGAGCAGAATTATGTTTTGGAATAGTATTTTGACTCCATTGTTGCCTCCATATGAACAGGTCAGCTCTGATTGTAGATAAAGTATCATCATGGAGATCTAGGGCATATATTTTAGCAGCTTTTATAATATTTTCATCGTCATACATATTTAAATTGGCCGAAATAAGTCCTTCAAGTGGCATAACATCAATAAGCCTTTGATTAAAACGAGCATCCATTGATTCTATTAAATAATCAAGATACACTATACATATAAACACAGCCTATGGAGGGCTATAGCTCCCTTAGCCCCCCTGAATACGCCACTGCCCCCTCCCCCGTATGTATGCCACTGTATATACAAATATATATATTGTAGAATAATAAAAATATTAAATTAATTAAACCGATTAATTTAATCGTTGTTGATTAAAACAGAACTAGAATCCTGACTAATTAAATATGTAAAAAATTAAATATTACTATTGAAATCTAATGTCATTAATAGGTGGTTTCTTAATCAATCCTTGTATCCTTATACAGTGTATAATATAATATACACCCTATATAACACATTATGTATATTTTACGTTATTATACTACATACTTATCATGTTAAGAAAAAAGTGATTAAAATAAAAAGAAGTTATGCAATCATCCCAAAGGAAAATTATTAACGTTAATAAATAATAATACATTTTTCGTGCCACCGTTTTCAACTGCATGAAACGTTATTGTCAATATTGATGACGAGTAATTAATCAAACTATCGATTTTTATTACTTTGTTAGTACAAACGTATAGTTATAAATGTGGTAGAAATTGATTGAATGTCTTCATAACCTAGAGCAGGGGCGGACATTTAGGGGGTGGACGTGGCGATTGCCCCCCAACCCTTGGGCTTTTTTTTTACAGATTTAATTACTAATATTTATATAAGTATATATAATAGTTATATAAATACCTATAAATTTTGTATATATTTGTATAAGTAGGATGTTTCATGAGAATAAATAATAGTTTTGATCACGGTTCTATATACGACCGATGTTGTGACCGAGCGACCAAGCTATAACCATTGATTTTATAAAATACAGATAAGCCAAAGTATAGGAACATTTGGAAACCGTATTTTTAAGAAGTCATTAATAGGTTTGCAAATAAAAAAAAGAGAAATGTTAAATTATTATTTTAATTAATATTTTGAATAGTGAATTTTTACAGGTACTTAAATAGATACCTAGTTAATTATTTGTATTAAGCGTTGTACTTATTTTTCAATAAATTGGTTAAATAACGGTCAAGTATTCATTGTACGCTATATATCACTTATAAGTATTCCTATTCACCCCCCCCCCCCATTTCACCAGGCTTGTTTTATGAGAGCAATGTGTATAAAGCTAAAAAAGCTGAATTCTGTCAAAACATTGATTTCAAAGACCTTTGAAAATTCGGGTTAAATTATATGTTTGGTACATAGACTAATTAATTATATAAAGACAGTAATAAAATGACAAAGATAATTTATGAGGACGCCCTTTTAATTAATTGACGTTGACATTATTAGCAGAACATAGTTATATAGTCCTACAAGTAAATGTTATTATTTACAAGTGTTCAATACAGCCAACCATTTAATCATTTAGATTTTAAAATTTGAGTGTTTAAATGTAAAATTTATTTTATTATAATATACCTACATGAAATCTTTGAAGACTAATATATGTCATTTCTAGAAACTCGATGAGACTTGCCTTAGGATACATATTCATTAACTAACACATTATTGCACTCAAATACTACATAGTATATTTGATAAAGTTATTCTGTATACCAATGGTTCTCAAACAGTGAGGTGTGCCTCCCTAAGCACTTAGGGAGAGGCACAAGACAAATATTTATATTACATATTAGACTACCATATATTTATTTTTAGATCGACAGTAATTTGTTTTTAATAAAATAATAAAAAAAAATGTTGTTTCATTTATTCACAGGAGGCACGATTACATTTTTTTTTATTTTGGGAATGCGTGAATCAAAAAAGTTTGGGGACCACTGATATATACAATAAAAATAGTCAGAAATAAATTATTTAAAGCTGAAAGCCAAGATCATTGTATCAATTAACTATAAACACCTAGACCAATTGTATATAAAAATTTGTCAGCTGCCCCCCCCCACCAATTTGTGCCTAATATGAAAAAAGCAGGGATAGAAAACGTTTTTGATTATTACGTTTTTGATTATTACGTTTTTGATTAACGTTTTTAAAAACGTTAATTTTCAATATCGTTTTTGATTAACTTTTTTAAAAACGTTATTTCCTTATTGTTTCCAAATAACGTTTTTGATAATTTTTTTCTTTTTATATATATAATATATTCTTATAACTTATAACTCGTAACTTTTAACTTTTAAGTTATAAGAGTAACATTCAGTATAGAAATGCACTTAAAAGTTAAAAATTCAAATTAATTATCCTTAAAATTTTATTTTAAATCAAAATTATAATTTATATAAAATTTAGAAAATTAAAATATTTTTAAATTTTAAAAGTGCATTGGTAAAGATTAAAAACCAAAAAGTTAAAAGATACTTTTTTTTTTTCGTGGTATAAATAATGTATAATACTATAATTTATTTCCATTTTACGTTTTTGTTTTGTTTCGTTTTCGTTATATTAATTGTTTTCGTTTTTTTCGTTTTTTTTCGTTTTCGTTTTATTAATTGTTTTCGTTTTTCAGTTTTTTCCGTTTAATAACGTTTTTTAAAAACGTTTTCAAAAACGTATTCAAACTCTTGAAAAAAGTGTTCCGTTTTTATTTTTTTCTATTTAGTTTTAATTTTATTAACTTTGTATCTACCTGATAATGAATTTTTAATTCAAAACTTGTCGTACTTAACAAATATATAATTATACTATAAACTAAGGTTTTATTTATTTATATCTATATGAACAAGGTATTTGTTTATTTATTTGTATATTAATTTACGTATTAACTATTTATTAATTTTTAATTTTTATTTAATTTTTAATTATTTTATTAAATCATTTTTATCGTAAAAAACATATAACTTACAATTTTTACACTTAAAACCTAAAAATTCAATTGGTATTTGTTTCTTTATAAGTTCTTTTTTCTATAAATCAAAAAGTTTGTCATTATGTCAGATATAATTTAGAAATTTTTAGAAAATTAAATTTTTACGTAATTTACGTACAATACATGTTACTAGCAATATGAAATATTAGTGGCCTAAACTGTGGTGGTGCAAAGAAATGTTTTTGTATCACCAGAAAATCATTGAAATTTGTATACTTATAATATTATTTTCAAGAGTCAAGGAAATCACTATACTAAAAACAAAATTTGATTATTTGTTTTATTAATATTATAATAATAAAGGTTTTAATGCTAAAATAATTCAAAATTTATTTGGTATTTAAAGAAATATATGGGTAAATATATAGTTTATTGGGAAGAATTTTACTTAGGAAATTAGAAAATTGGTGTGTCGGAAATTATAAGTTAAGAATATGCCTCTACACCACCAGAAATTGGATCCAATTTACACTGCTGTGAAATACCTTGCAATGTGTAGGTATATTGCCCGGGCAATTTGAGCCTCGAATTTATTTATTTCTTTTGTATGAAATATAACAGTGGCGTAATAGTGGGGGTCAAGGGGGAGGGGGCAAGTGCCCCCCTAACAATTTTTTGAAATATAAAGGTTTAATTTTGCCCTCCCTCCCCAGATAATCCAGCAGTACAAATAGCACTTTTTATTAATGAACACTTATAGGTATTATTTAACAATATTGGTACCTAGTACTTGCTACCTACAATTTATATTTATCTAAACCATAAAATGAATTGAAAGACTTATGTAAAATCAAACAATTAGATATACTGTATAAAATACATACAATAAAAATATGTTTTAACTGGTGAGAGGGAGGGGTGTCAGGGTTTTGGTAATAATAAATATATTATATTGCCCCCCCTAGATTTTTTCCCAGTTACACTACTGACATACAAGATCTTAAACGCTACACAATCAACAATTATTACAATATAATTTAAGTAAAGAATAAAAAATATAAAAGAAAAATAAATCAATAAATCAATAAAAACAGTTAAGGTTGGTAAATAAAATAAGCAACTATATAAATACATTACGTTATTAATTATATCAGGTAACTTTTGGTTCATAATTCGACGTCAAGTTTGCTCATTCAATGGCCAGATCTGTGGTTTTGAAGAAGTCTTCCAACTCTCCTGATTATCGTCGAGCCTTACAGTTTTTTATGACGTCATTCATTAATTGTACCTCTCCACAATTACAGTTTGAGTTTTCTCTTAATTTCCACATCAACCTCGAATAGAAATATATAACTGTTATACTTATTTTTATAACCGTACAATATCTTACTAATAATTTATTATAATTATAGGCGTGCGCAGACCTCTATTTCAAGGTATGCAAAAGGCTGCCACTGCCTACCCCCCCCCTTAAAATGAAAGTTAATTTAAACGTTCGAAATTCTGGTCTTAATAACTATTTGATTTAAAATTTTAATTTTTTTCCCCGAAAAAAGTGACTGAATAGCCATTTCTTAATCGTTATAACTGTCTTCATAGTTAAAATTTAAAATAAATTACGAAAAAAAAAAATTAAATACATAACACTTGAAATGGTTTGAGTAATACGTTTAAATAGGGTAAATAAATAAAAACGTAATTATATACTTAAATGAAAAACAAAATAAATTTGATAAATAATCAAAATTAATCATAAAACAATTCTGTGTATAATTAAGTTCTTAATATCATCAATGTTTTCGGGATTTTAATTTATAGCCATTTCTTGTTCTGCAGTTGATAGCTATTTAATATTGCTTGAATTATTGTACTTCTTAATTTCATTAACACATTAAATCGTTATTATAGCATATGATTTGTATTTCAAAAATAAATTAAACTGTCTGGGCCTAAATTTAAAAATATAATAAAAATCATAATATAATACAAAATCACATAATATACATAAGATTTAATATGTCATAATTTTTATTTATTTTTTATAATTTTAGAAAGAAGGCTCCATGTTTAGAGTATGCAGTTGCATACCCTGCATACCCCCTGCGCACGGCTATGATTATAATTTGATTATTAATGACTACATATTTATTAGATTATGAATATTTTAAAACAATGAAATTTAATTTTATTCATTTTTTTTATATTATAAATATTTCAAGGGCGTATTTGAAGGGGGCGAAGGGGACATGGTTTGTATTTTTTTTTTTTAATATAATATATTAATTTATTTAATAAATGTATTGTATAAATAATTACCTAACAATATAAATTACTAGTCTATCATTATAATATGATAACAAATTCAATATTATGTGAATTTGATCACGGGTATCAATTTTTGTTTATCTTCTTATATCATAACATTTTTGGTTGTGAAACAAATAGTGGTATTATCTTCCATAAATATTGCTAGGGTTATAGACATTTACAACCATAACCGAGGTATTTATCAGATAATAAAAAGTAATTTAAAGTAACACTTTTTTTACCACATATTTACTAGTTAGTCATTTTTTGGTGCATTTATGTATATTGTATATTTTTATATTTATTAGAGCTATATAAGTCCTTAATAATTTTACTCGCCTATTTTTTTTTTACAACATAATATCTGGTACTTATTTTTGTACTAGGTATTTAGTCATTTTTTTGTGAACAAATGCATGCATATTTGTGTATTTTATAGAGCTAGAAGCCCCTAAGCCAAATAATAATAATCATATTAACTGACAATATCTGTTTTATATTCTTTAACTTGCAAATATTGGCCAAAAATATATTTTTGTTAATTGAAAACATGGTTAAGATCAAAAATAGACTAGCATAAACTAACAGGTTTAGCTTTAAAAATATTATTGTATCCATTGATGAAACAATCAACAAATTTGCCAAATTTAAAAAAAGAATTTTGGAATTTGTTATTTGACTACTTACCAACCTTATGTTTTCTACTTAGATATTTTTTAAATTAAGTTACCTATCTTAATTGTTTTTTAAAGTTTTTAAAAAATAATTAATAGGTACTATTACTACTATGATTATTTGTTGTTTTTTATACAGAATTCAGACTGAAGACACAATTTTAATATAATAACTATTTATGTTGTTATTATTAATACTTATTTTATATGCAGTAGGTTTTTAATGTATTTATTAAATAAATATTTAATTCAATTTGGCACTTGTATTTTTATTTATTCACTCGAATGAGCAACAGGAACATGAGTTGTAAGTAATTAACCAGGGGCGTACCCTGGAATTTTTTAGGAGGGGGTCCAAAATTTTTATTTTATCTATTACGCAACTTATCTGTTCTCGAATTATAATTATAGTTTAATTCAATACCAACAAATTACTGTTAATAACTATAGTAATAGTCACACAATAGTTATTTACACATCATACATATTCTGCACAAAGGTTTACTATAACAGGTAGGTACTATAATTTTAAATAGATTTTTATTTGGTAGTAAAATATTATAAAAAAATACATTATTTAATTAATAATAATAAATAATAGGTAGGCTGTAGCCCCCCCCTCCGAAATATTAGAAATATTAAGAAAATTTAAAAATTATTTTAATGATCCATAACAGTCGCTACAAAAGTCTTGAAGAAATTAATCAGCCCCCCCCCCTCCCCGAAATTAAATCTTGGCTATGCCACTGTATACATTATAGGTATATTATAAAATCTGTAATCTTTGTATATTGAAAATATTGGGAAATTAAAATACACTATATACCAAGGGTGGCGAACCTTTTTAGGTTCAAATACCAAATTTTTCTTTTCCGGTTTTGAAAATCGTTTACGTGCCCAAAGAAAATTATATTTTCTAAGACTATAAACAAAATTACAGATTTATTACATTATTTTTATTGAATTTTAGTTATTCTTAGTGAAACACGAGCAGCAATTGTTTTGTTAGTCAAAACCTTTCTTTCCTTCGATTTAATTACCTACATTTTTTATAGTGAATTAGCTTTTACCAACATAGGTTGACAAAAATATGAAAGCATAAGGAATATGGTTATTTTTAAAACATATATAATTTGTTTATTTGAATTAGTTACAACCAACATTTTAAAAATAGTAAAAAAATATTTTTGTAAAATTTTTTAATTTTGTATAATTTCAATTTTTTGCGCGTTCCATCAGAATTTGGTCAATGTGCCATTTTTGGCATGCGTACCATGGGTTCGCTACCCCTGCTATATACTATTTACTATTAAACCATTGAGTAAGTATGTAAAAATTTCAATGGGGGATCCAAAACCGAACCCTCTCCCTTGGTTACTCCCCAGTAATGAACTGTTAATTATTTTTAAGTTTGTATTGAAGAAAAATTAATTTATATTGATGTTGTTCCATTTTAGAATTATTTCTTATTTATTTTCACAGAGTTAGTTAATTAAGAATTTTAGTATTTAGAATTACAAATTCTGTTTCCTTTTTTACACTTGCATTTATTGGTCTTTCAAAGCTGTGTACAATTGCACCAATCATATCCCTGTCCTCTTAAATTAAAAGAGGCACGGCATACTTCTCGTAGTGAAATTAAATTATCCGGTACATCATTAATATGTACAAATTGTAAATTGGTTTCTGCTGCATAATTGTTGCAGTTTTCCTGAAGTCGTTCCGATTTCATAGAAGTTATCATTTACTGAAATATATTTTTTAATGTTCATAGTTTATATAAAATTAGTTTATTGATAAATTATGAAATGATTACTTGATATTATAACGCCAAGAACATTTCGGAGGTCATGCCGTGCTCTATCCACATTTAGAATTTTGACTTTTACTGAATCTCCAATATTTCCTAAGCAAAATGGTTTTTCGAACATTTCCATCATTTTTTTTACTTGGAATTTTAGGTTATTTAACCACTCTTATCGGTTTTGGTTTATCCATATTTTTCTTTTTTTCTTTTTTCAATTATTTGATCTTCATCATATTCTTCTTATTTTTTCATCATATTCTTCTTATTTCTTCTTGAAATAAGTATTTCATTATTTTTATTGTCGTTAGAAAGAATTTGTGTAAACTCTAATACAGCTTGTAGTTCTTCGATTCTTAATTTTTCAATCGTGTTTATAAAAAATACCTATTGTCAACAATATTGTAATATCTATGTTAAATCAATTTTAGATGGAGTACCAAACATGCATTCATTGCATCATGATGATAAGCACGATTTTTGTGAACTGAAAATTGGCTTTGAGAGTGCTTCGACTTACCATGAAGTTTTTTCAAATCTTTCCACAAATTCAGAGATTATTTTTTTTACAAATTCACGTCTGATGTCACTTTGGAGAATAGCGGGTGCCGCAAAAATGGTATATGTATCTAATAGTACATTAGAAATTGCTTCGGCACTTTTATATTTTAAAGGTATAAATATTAAAAATTTTGTCAAATGATCTTGGTAGATATATAAAATTGTAATCTCCATTTGTTTGTGTTTGCATATCAATTAGGTCAATTTGAAACCTCGAATTCATTTCCGAAGAAATAATTGGTTTAACCACCAATCCTTTTTTCACTGTATTTCTTTTTTTCTAACATGACTAACGAATATTTAAATATAACATTATTGTCTCTCTAGTAGTATTTTTATACTTTTTATTCATCTCAAATTCCATACGATTTCTACCATCGTGCACAATAGATTAATGTGTTTCATATAAAATTTTAAATATTTCTTCATTATAAGCATAATTTTACACAATTACCTTCTTGGTAATCTTCTGCAGTTATAGGTATAATTAATTTTTCTTCACCTTGTATTGCCATTAGGTACGTCATATTTCTTTATTAATTTTGTATTCGTTTTTTTTTTTTTGCCAGTGGCGGTTTTTGAGAAGCCACAAAGGGGGGTGGTGAAAATATTTTGCATATACTTACAATTTGCATACAAATCCCATTTATTTTTTTCTATTGCTTAATACATGAGAAGTCATCTTAAGTTCTATAAATTTTATACCACAATGACATAACATAAAATGTAGGTATCAATTAAAAATTAAAACAAAAATTATTTTTATTCAAATTTAATTAACTGTCAAACTTATAGAAGGGAACATTTTTGTTAACAGTAAACAATTTTGACATAAAATTATCGCCAAAAACGATAACAATAACCCAATGGGGATTGTGACTGTATCAATAACGTATATTTTGTTTATTTATAATCCCCATTGTTAGTGAATTTAGACTCATCTGCCCACAATTTGTAATTTAAAATTATGGGACTGTTTTCTAATTCAGTAATCAGTCAAGAAATAAACGTAATCCTACGTTCAGCATCACCTTGACGTGATGCAACTATTTCAACTAATATCAAACATTAAAAATTCATAACTCAGCTAATTTTTAACTTAAGAAGTTGGTTTCTCCATTAAAATTTATAAAAAAATATCTGTCAAAATAATTACCAGAAAAAAGGGGGGTGTTGTCATTTAAAAAAAAAATTGTTATGCACATTCGCAAAATTAAATGGCTTAAAATTAGTTTAATTAGTGTAATAAGTGTATGACAAAGTTTGTTAGGCATTCATAAAAACATAATTCAAATATATTTAATATGTGCAGAGTTACAAAGTGTTTCCAACTATCGATTACACATTGCATAATAAATGTAGTTAGATAATGATATATTTTATTCTATATATTAGTTATGCATTTATAATACTATGCATCTATAAATACTGGATTTTATATTACCTACAAATTATCACAGATGATAGATGGTACATAATAAAATAATAATTTTTGTAATTTATAATATTAATAAATACAAATAGGTGGTCATCAATTATATCGAGACATAATATTCACATGATATTCTACTATCATATACAGTATATTTCTTTGTACTCATGGGGATATTATTTTATTAAAAAAAGAAATTAACATAATATGGTGATAATAATTAATAATAATGTAATGATATAATAATAATAATAATAATGGAAGCGCAAATAAAAATGTATATATTAACCATCCATAATAAGCAATAATGTAATAGAGATAACTTAATTTTATTACTCTAAATATTACCTACTAAAATTTTGATTTTGTTAATTTATTAAAAGGCTAAAAAAATTAGCTTAAATTTTTTTTTCAAACCATGGTTTTTAACACATTCAATCTTTAGAAATACTAGGAATTAATGCTTTATAATATAAAATACTAGTCGTTAATGATTAAGTCTGAGATATCATGATTAAAAAATTTATTAATCTCAATTAGTAGTCAATTACTGACAAGTTGACATTATAATTATGCTTCAATTAGGTAAATTAAATATAAATAAATTGAATGACAGATAGATAAAAACAATTTACAAAATTGTATTAATTTACTCAAATATTTAGAATTATACAATAACTAGTAATAAAAAAATGATAACCTATAACCTAAACAAGGAAATTAAATGGACATAATAAATATAAATATAAATAAGAAATAACTACTGTCATGTATCTAATAACATTGTTTTGATAAATTATCATGATAATGATAATTAATTTAAGTTGTCACCATATTATCATTATCCTTATTACAGCTAAGTAATTTTCTAAATTGGAACACTAATTAATTACAAAATATGCAAATAATATAAAATAAATTATGTAACGAATTGGTAAATTTTATTGTTAACATTTGTTTACAATAATAACAAAGAAGTGTAATATTAAATAAGCATTTCTAAAAATGTATGTAACAGTAGGTCTATCACAATGTAATTTTGATTTTGAAACAAAAAATCAAGTATCGTATACGGAAATAATAAAAAAAAAATTGGAATATTTATAATATTTCATTCTTTTTTAGATAAATAATTATAAGTTACAAATCTTGAAAATTGGATCACTTGAGCAACTTCGTTTGTGGCATGGCATGCAAATAAAAGCATATTTCGTGGTTTAACTTTCCATGCAAACCTCATGAATGCTATTGAATATAAACACAAGGCTAAAAAAACATTTAACATATAATATAAAATATAATTATTACAAATTTAACACAAGATTAAAATCAAAATCAATATATTACCTCCAGTCATTTTGCCACTTATTAATTCCGGATCTTTCTGAATGTCTGATAATGCAGCTATAGGTATACCCCAATTAGCTATTGGACCCCAAAAGTGAGTACTAACAGAAAACGTAAATTAATTATTGTTATAGGCAAGTAACACCTTTTTTTTTTTCCCCAAAGAATCGGCAATACACCCATCACCTGGAAATGCCGTTAAGCAGTGATTCAGGTGAAAGCCAAGTAACACCTGTATTTAATAAAATGTTTAAACGATTCAATTTAATTTTACCTCATTAAATAAGTACGGAATTCTTTACTTTTGAGTTGTTCAAATAATTTCTTGCCCATGGAAGCCATGATTAGTAGGTACTTAATATTAGGGGAAAGTTTTGAAAGAGATCGTTTGAATTTAAAAGATTAAAAAAATCAATATTATTAATATTTTTCAAATGAAAAATAATTTTAGTATTAGAGGTCAACGACTATATAAATAATGAAGAATGAACAGTAAGGACGATACGTATGTAGTTAATTTTTTTTACTACCATAAACGTTGATAAGACCATAGAGTACGTAATTTGTGATAAGTCATTGAAAAACGATTTTTTACTTCGGTGGTTGTCTACTGAGAATTAATAATTTCTATGCCAGTAAGCATGAAGAAATGAAAGCTTATTAATGTCTAATCGTTAATACATTATTAAATTAAAATAATATTGAAGATTTTCTATTGATAGGTACTAATTAATCTAATTAATTAGTCTTGTTTATGACAGGATTTTGGCCATTTCCTATGTATATTGGTTATTTGTACGAGCACAAAAACTATGAAATCATTGAAATCTATTTTATTTCAGTTAAATTGTAAAGATTAAAGTAGGAGTGTAATACTTTAACAACTAATGTAAAATAATAATAATAAAAGTAAAATAAATTAATAAATAAATAATGGAATTAATGAAAAACGAAAAAAATTCATAAACAATTACAGTCTTAATTGAGACCACAAAGTAGGTTTAATCAGTGCACACGCCAAATTGTATAAACGTTTATAGTTTACAACCATATATAAAATTACGTATACATGTCATAAAACTGTTTATGTCGATTATGTTATGATATCATAATAGATACAGAGTGTAGTACAAAATATAACGACTTGTGATGAAAATAATCATTAATGTCTCATAACTATGAGATAAGCGTTATTTAAATGTATGCAAGTACCAGGATATAATTAAATTCGTTGAAAACATGAAAAGGTTCTCAAAATATGAAAAGTTCAAGATGGCATAAAAGTGGCTTGAAAAAGTATAGTTAAACTTGACGAAATAGGGGATTAACGACTATATTACAGGCGCCAGTCCCCATAATTTATAAATTATATTGTACGGAACGATTACTGTTATCTCTTAATTAATATCTTAATTAATCTTAAATTAATCTTATCTTAATCTTAAATTAATATCTTAATTAATTATAATATATGACTTACAAAAAGAAACTTTCTATGTACCTCTTACAACATTTTTGTATCTGTGCCTAGGCCTAGATTAATAAAAATTAAAGTAATAGTACAAAATTAGAGGTAAAGAACAAGAAGTTGAACAGGACAAGAAATGTTATGAATGAACCATAGCCAAGGGGGATGGAAGCACGTGCCCCTTCCACCATAAATATTTTTATTAATTTTTTTTTTTTTCATTAAGGGCTTTATTATGTTTTCTAATATATACAATGTTTTTTTAAAAAAAAAACGGAGTAGATTTAAATTGGAAATTTAGAATATAATTTTAATACAATTATTTTACATTAATTATTTAATAAATTACATATATCAATTAATATAAAAAAATGGTTTACAATAATGTTAATACATTATTATATACTGTTATGTTAAACATATAGTGAATACTATAGTTTCCAACAGCTGTACAATAATTAAAAAAAAATTTGGTATATGAACCTTCAAAGTTTACAAACAATGAGGTCATATAAAGTAATAGGTATAAGTGATAAGTATGTATTGCAAAAAACTAGAGAAAATAATTAAGTACCCCTCCCCCCCCCCAAAAAAATGGTTGGCTACGGCATTTATTGAGTAAACCAGTGAGGATATAATAAGTGATGTTAATAAATGCAAGCATTTATGAACGATAGGTATGGTAATATATTTGTGGTTCTGAGGAAGATTTAAAATATAAAACAAATTGTTGCTAGACAAAGTAGAATATTAACAATTTTTCGATAATCTGATAATAATAAATAATAAAGATTATAATACATATTTGATAGACAAATAATAAAGCTTAACTGAGGTTGTAAATAAAAGTGTGTAAACTGTGGTATCAAACTCTAAAAAAAAATACTAGTCAAATACTTTCCATACAAGGTACCACCTACCAAAACACCAAAAATAGCATAAAATAGTAATTATAAGATATATACATCTATATATTGTTGTGCTGGAGTAAATATTTCTATAGTTAATGACCAAACTATTTAAAAGATATTGTTTTAAAAACACTTGTTAAAAGCCACTGAGTGTCCAGAAATAAAAATATTAAAATGGATATAAGACTGAAAAAAATATTATGAGAAATGGATAGGTATAATATATTCATTGTTTTTATAAAAAGAAGTAGCTTAAAAGTGACTTAAAACATTTATACATTTAACAGTTGTGATTTAAAATGTATTTTTGAGGAAATGCTAGTAATTATTATAATTACATTGTAAATATTTTGATCTGCTAAATAAATTAAATTACACTATATTATTATTTTAACTATATGCAACAGTTAAAATTATATAAATAATATAAAAATTATTTACTATAAAAATAAACATTATATTACATAAATAAATGTATAAATTATTATAATATTTTGTGTAAATATATATATATATATAAATTATATATTTCTAATTTCTATACATAAATAAAAGTTAAATGTGAAGGAACAATGTAAGTTTTGTAGTTTAATGCATCACTCAAACAAAAAAAAAAAATAATTATTATACAATGAAATTATCATTTTTGTGCTAAAGGATTTCCAGGATATTTATTCAAAAGCTGAAAAAATTAAAAAAAAAAAACTCAGCCAATTATCAAAAAAAAAAATCACATATTTTACTCACAGTTTCTATGTGCTTTCTTAATTCTGTTGGTGTTACTTGATGTAATAATTTCTCTTGTTCAAAAAACGAAAAATCATCTTCTAATCTTGAAGATGAATTACTGATATTGGATGTATTTTTTTTATATTTATTATCATTTTTTAATTTCTGAAAATCAATGAAAGCATACATTAATTTATATTTATAATTTATAGTATACTAATTTAAATAAATATTAACTAACTGAATTTGATTGACTTTCAATATTAACATTTTTCATAACTTCCATAACACTTTTAACTAATTGTCGTTTTTCTTGGACCTCAGATTCTAAACGTTTTTCCAAAGTGGAAATATAAACAGATTTATCTTTTAAAATCTTCTCCAAATTTTCTAATTCTGTTGTATATTTTGCATTAATTTGTGCTTTATCTTTTTCGTGTCTAAATATCAAGGAATCATTAATATCTATTTATTAATGAACATATACATGTGTAAAATTATTAAGTAATTTTACAACCTTTCTTTATAATTAGCGATCTGGTTATTCATTTGCAGCTTTAATAATTTATTTTCTTCATTCGTAATTTGAACAATCCCATCTAATTTACGTTGATAATCTGACACTTTTTCGGTCAACATAGCATCAAGTTGTTTTTGATAAAAACTCTTTAGCTCAGTCTTCACAGTTTTAATTTCCTCTTTTGCTGCATTCAGCTCTTCTGTTGTTTGTATCTAATAAATAATAATTTTTTCTTTATAATTTTAATATTAAATTAAAAAATGTTTAAGTTTAATACAATATATAGGTGTAACCAGAAATTATTGGCGGATTGTACAACCTATTATATTATATACCAAAATAAGGATTTGATTTAACTTATTTAGTAAATGGCATACTGTTAATTCCTAACTATCCAATATCCTATAAAGGTGAATATTAATATGATCATTTTGGGTTTACATTTTTGACAAACTTGATACCATAAGATAAGTATATTTTGTTTTATTATTAAAAAAGCAATAAAAATGTAATACACTGTAATTGTTAAATAATTAATATTGTAAAAATATATAAAAGTAAAAATTAGAAAGTATGTTTATATCACAGTATTATCTTTGTTTTTCTTTCTGCATTAACATAATGATTTTAGCAATTATAGTGAAATTTGTATTTAAACTGTTCTACACAGGGACGGCGTAAGGGGAGGACATAGGGGAAATTGCCCAGGGTCCAGTGCCTTAAATTATAATTAAGGCCCTACGGTTCTGATTTAACTGAACTTAAAATATTTTATTAATAGTAATTATAAGATTCAACATTTATTTTAACGAAGGCCTCGGAAACTCTAGCACCGTCACTGGTTCTACACCCTCTAAAACGGAATTGTATGGTTCCTAAAAATTGTTCTGTTTTAGACATTTTCTAACTCATCAGAACAAAATTTATTATATTATTTATAATAATATTTCATAAAATTTAAATTTAAGAAAGAGTTTTCAGTTTATTTGGGGTTTTCCTTAAACAGATATATCAAAAATCATATAAAAAAAAATAAAAAGTAAAATTATAAAATTTTCCATAATCTTAAATATTAAAAATCTTGTGAAAGTCATAAGGTAAAAAAACTTTAACTAAACAGAAAAATAATGCCTAGACATTATGAGTTACACTTGAGCATGTTCTTTTGGTACAATATTATATATTTTATGTAAAATAATTATATATTTTAAATATATTTTAAAATGTATAGTTATATATTTAAAAACCTCTGTGCACTTCATTTGATTTACTATTTCTTCAATTCTTCGTTTTTGATCCAAAAGTTGGTCATATTTTAATGTTTTGTCACATAGCACCTTTTTTTCTTGGTTTAGAATTAATACTTCTTTTTCTAATTCATTACATTTATCTATAGTTCTATTGTACTTTTCAGTAACCTAAAAACATAACATAATAAATTAGATGTACACTTTTATTAAAATGATAGTTACAAATTTACATTTTTATTTTTTTCTTGTGTTTTAATTAATTCATTTTGAAGTCTTTCTATTTCTTCGTTTTTTTGTTCTATATTTAATTGCATATGTTTGGTTTGTTCTTCTACTTTTTGGCAATTTTTCATTAACTCATTCAACCTTCGTTCTGCGCTTTCTGTTCTAGCTTTATAAGAATTACAACGAGAAATAGCTTTAGCTGAATCAAATTTGTAAAGTTCAATTTTTTCTTTCATTGCTTCCAATATATCTTTTTTATTCTTACGTTCTCCTTGTAAATCATGATTGAGTTTTTCATTTATAGAACTATATGCTCTTACTTGACTTAAAATCATAGCAGATCGTGCAGCAAGTTCATCAAGAAGATTATTTTTTTGACTGTCCATTTCTTTGCATTCACCAATTTTTTTTTCGTAATTTATTAATTTTTCTTCTAAATCAACTACTTTTTTTTCAATATTCTGTAACATTAAATGGTATATTCATAGTTTATAGTGCCCTTTTTTTTTTATTCAAATATGAACAAGAGTTCATGATGAAAAATCATTAAGAGATAAGAATTTGACGGTTGGGCTAAGTTTTGAAGTTATAATACTTTATTGTTGACTAAAAGTTTGATCTTACAGTGTAGAGCAGTATAATTCATTGTGCACAAGTATTTATTTTTCATATATTATTATAGTAATCAATTGGCTACATATTTCTTATACGATTAATCCTGATTAATGATCATAAAATTTTTTTATTTTTTCTAATTTTTTTTTTTATTTTTAAGAATAAAGGATTGTTTACTATTTGTTTTTTTTTTCTATTTACAGTAATTTGTTGGCAATATCAATATTGACCCATAATAATAATAAATTTTTTTTTTTTTTTAATTGTATAAAAATAATTTATTTTTACTTAAATAAATATAAATAATATTCAGAGTACAATTTGAATGTTGAATGATTATACTTTGTTTATATTTTTATTTAGACTATGTACAAATATATGAAGTCCGGTAGACCACACATCAGTAATAAATAAATTTTATTTGTATTGGGTAATAAATTTACAATTCAGAAGTTGAGGGTAAAATGTTTAAATGCATTGGTGTAAAAATAAAATAAGAACTATTATTTTCAGTAAATATTCAAATACTGCATACTTAAACCGATTAACCAAATTTGACTACTAACAATTAGTTTGAAAATGTACTGTATTAAACCATATAAAAATATCTATTAAATGCTATATTAATATGTTTATTTATTCATTTATAATTCTTTTCTTTTTTTTTTAGTTTTTTGTTATACAATGATAGTTTAACAATTATTTCAGTTATTATAACAATACAATTATACAGTTATATACAATTTAAAAACAAACTATTCACAATAAATCCAACAGATTCGAATAAGGAAACCAACATACAATATAAAGTGGAGTTAAGAATGGACAATACATTGCAGAAAACACTTGCGGATTTTAATGAGCTTAACAAAATTAAACATTTGGTATGCGAGGCAGAACATTCATGTAAACTAACATGGGTTTTCTATGAGATGTAGGATGTAGAGTGTAAAGTAATTTATGGTAAATTAAAAATATGTATTCTGTACATAATCAATTGCATTAAACTATGGTAGAACTGGGTAGAATTTAGGACAATGTTTTTATATCTGGTAGGAAATTATGCTAGGAGATATCCCTAATGAGTGATCCAGAGGTTTTTAATGTGGGTGTATAATTGGAGTAAAATTTGTATGAGGAAGTTGAATAATAACTGGACAGATTGAGTTGGTCATGGATTTGGCTAAGCTATCAATAACCTCATTGCTGTGAACTCTGATGTGATTGGGAGTATAAAGAAATTGTATGATGAAGTTAGAGGGTGATTTGTTAAGCATTAGAGGAGATAAGTAGTAAATAAAAGGATTGGAATTGATATATTATAGGTAAAACATTGAGTCAGAAGTTATTAAGTATTTATTTAGAACAAGACATGAGAATAAGGGAAGTTATTGGTAAAGGATATTCATTTATACTTATTAATACTATGAAAATAAAGTATTAATAAAACATGAGGAAAATAAACTAAAATGTATTTAAAACAAATTACAAAATTTGCTATAGGTAACACATTCTTAAATTGACAATCAAATTCTCTTACTTGTCTGCGGTAAATTTCCTTTCCGAGTTTTAACCATAAATTCTCTTTTGAAACAGAATCCAATTTCTGAGTATCATTTAAAATTGGTTCATGTGCATTTACATTATCCAAGTTGTCACATAAACTAAAAATCAATTCTTCAAAGTAAAATACACAATTTACTTCATTAATATTATTTTCTTAAAAAATTCACCTTTGTAATTTGTTATTATTTAATCCCTCACAAACGCTTTCTTTGATTTTGGCAGGGGATCTGACATCATTTTCTTGGAAATTGACATTACGCTGAGGATGACCATTACCCATATTTCTTAATAATTTATCATTGTATTCATAAGTATTAACCATTTCATGCATTAATGAATCAATGGAGCTATAGTTAATTTTTTTTTCACAATTTAGTTTAAGAGGTGAGGAAGTACTGAGTGGACTAGCCAGTCCATTGCTGATACAACTAGTTTCCATTTGTTCAATTTCATTAATTTGACTAGACAAAGTATCCAAATTTGTTACTAAATCGTTAATTACACCTTTAAAACTGCTACTGGAGCTGATTAACAATTCCTCGGTTCCTGAATCATTAACCGCTTCACTATCTGATGTGTGAACTTGAAAGAAATCCGATGGCAGAGACACTAAGAAATCGGTATTTTCACTGCAAGAGTCGCTCATAATTGTTCAGTGATAAGTCTATCTACCGTCATAATGACATAATTTAATAATAGAATGAAAATATAATTTGAAATTACTAAAACCCAATAATTTGCTGTTATCGCTTATCAATAATTACATTTTTCTTGTTCTTTTTATTTGTTTACATTGCCACAACACACGATAATATTAGAACCAAGCATTTTGTGTGATAACGTGTTTAAACTTTTGTGAATATTAATATATTATAGAACCATATTTGTAAATATTTGAATAAACATACCTTTTATACTGCATTTAACTAAAATATTATGGCTAGTAAATTCGAAGGGTTAGTATTTTAGATAAAATAATTGTTTATAATTATTTTATAATGTCTGCATGTTTTCAGATCGAAAACAGTTAATGAAGACGAGAACACCACATCCAAAGATATGATGATAGCTGACAAATTAGTAAATGTTTGTATAAATTATTTTAAGACTAACCAAGTACATTTGCATATCTTCTTTGACTAATGTCTAAATAATTAAAAACTGCAATTTTTGTTATTATATTTTTATGTCGGTTTATACATTTATTGATACTACATACTATGAGTTAAAATTATGGTTGAATTTTATTGATATCTTAAAAATGTGATTGACATTTTTAACATGTTTTTACTAATAATTATATTTAATTAATAACTTGATAAAATATTTTTTATCAACAATTATAATAACCTGTATAACAGTATAAAATCTCACATTTTATTTAACAATAAAGGATATATTTGATCTAGTATTTTTCCTAAACCTTCAATTAAATTAATTTAAATTTGTACGTATCAAATAAGTTAATTTTCAGCTATAGTCTATATTCTTTTGTTGGGCTGAAATTAAATATATTAAGCCAGTAATAATCAATTACAGCCTGCGACTGTTATTAACCAATTCACTAAATCATTAAATAAGAATTGAAAAATTATATCATATTTATTTTAAAATGTATAATCTATTAAATATATTCAGATAAAATTAATAGTAATAAAATCTTTAACTGTTTATTGAGATCTACTATAAAAAATGTAATTTCATATCATATGTGTAAAATACCTATACAGAAATTTTAATGCATGGTCTGCTATAAATTTTTTTTTATGGCTCATTAATAAAAATTAACTATGCTATTTTATTACAATTTATTCTTCTTTTAGCTAATATTGTAAATTGCATGTGTTCAGTCTTAAGTCTTAAGTTTCAAAATGTTATCATTATATACAAAATGACCAACAAATTACAACTGTTTATGTACTAATTAAAATTTTGTATTTTAAAAAAATTTTATAAAAAACGTGATGGACTATATTATTTCTTTTTCTTATCAGTTTGGTGGTCCATTCAGGCCCATTGCTGGTATATTATTTATATTTAATGAAACATTTTGGATAATTTGAGGTCTCATAAAATTTAAAAATTGGATATCTATCATAATATGGATTTATTATAAGTATGATTATATATTTATTTACTATCATCAATCACCAATATAATTTTATCTAAGCTTTTTTCCCTTTGTCTATACTAGATCAGTAATTTTTAATACTCTAGTATCAACAAAATATTTTAAAAACTTCCTAATTCTACTAAAACCGAAGTAAATTGTTCATAGTAATTTATTATTTTAATGTTATCAAATTATTAAAAATAAACAAGCAGATTTTAACTACTTATTGACCGATATTAATAATTGGTTAAAATATTGAATATTCATTTTTTTAACCAATTATTCATTATAATGTTACTTATAATGTTATAATTTTAATTGCCTAACCTAGGCTTTTGACTACTCTGTGAACCTTCTCTCCCTCACCAAAATATTCAATATTATCACAATATTCAATAACCATATTTTTTTTAATCACTTCAAAACAACTGTAAAGGGTAAATACATGTACAAGAATATTGGATAAATATAATTATTAAGTTAAATTAAGTTACCCCATCCAAATTTGTTGTTAATATTAAATTTTAATGTGTTATGCATGAATACCATGCCAGTCTATGCGCGCTTATGTATATATTATATACTATATTCTTAGATACAGTAAATTCTTAGTAATCTGGCCATGCATTAATCCAGAACATTCCTGCACTGTCTTTTTTTTTTTTATCTTAATATAGACATTAAACAAACCAAAGAAATCTTAATAAACCTATAAGATTTTTATTTTTTTTGTAATCAAAAACTAAAGTTTAAAAAGTATGTACATTATATTAAACACTAGTGAGTTTTTAAACTTGAAGATACCTTATATCTATGGTTTTTGTATGAATGTTATAGACATACATATATTTCAAGCAACATTTTAAAGGGAAGTTTTTACAAAAAAAACCACATGCAAAGTTCATTTTCAGGCTAGTGCAGTGAATGTTTTTGTTAACTGAGCAGCAAGTTCTCTGGTCTGATATCTGCCAGATTATCCAGATTTTTCTGTATAGTGGTTTTGGATATAATAACAGTTTTAAATTTGATATATTATAAACTAGAAATATATTATATTAACTTATCTCTATTCATTTCTATAATTTTTTTTTAGATACCATTGTCAATTCCGTCTGGAGATCATAAACTCCAACATCAATACTGGTTTTGGTTCAGCCGTCGATTTCCTGGAAAACCAGGAAATACTCCTAGTTATGATCAAAACCTTAAATATTTAGCAAGGTTTGGTTCAGTTGAACAATTTTGGACAATATATAGTCATTTAGTAAGGCCATGTGCTTTGTTATCACACAGTGAATTTCATTTGTTTAAAGTTGGAATCAAACCTATGTGGGAGGTAAAAAAAATATAAATATTTTTTTTAACTGATTTTTTTGTACGAGTATCATTTATAAATAATTTTGTTTTACCCTTTTAGGATGAATCAAATGCTAGGGGTGGAAAATGGGTATTACGAATACGTAAAGGTCTAGCATCTAGATGTTGGGAGAATCTCATTTTAGCCATGTTAGGTGAACAGTTTATGGTTGGTGATGAAATTTGTGGTGCTGTGGTTTCATTAAGATTTCAAGTCAGTTAATTTAAAATAGTTTATACTAACAATACTCATATTTTTATTATTATATTTATAAACTGCTTATTTTAGGAAGACATTATATCAATATGGAACAAAACTTCATACGATCAAGGAGCAACTAACAGAATAAGAGATACACTTCGCAGAGTATTAAATTTGCCACCAAACACAATTCTAGAATATAAAACACATAATGAAAGCATCAAATCAGTATCTAGTGTTTATAAGATGTAAATTATATTAATTAAAAACAACTTAAATTATATATATATAAACTTTATTAAAAAATAAGTTAATAAAGTTATAATTATATAAAAAAAAAAAAATGTTAAAATACAATTTATTATTTACAACCCAACTATATCCAATAATAAATAAAAAAAATGGCAGTGTATGTACAAAATAAAAACTATTGTAGATTTAATGCATTTATTCACAATATAGCTGCAATTTTATGGCAATGAACTCTTGACAAGGTTGAATTCAATTAAGAATTACATAATATATTTTTAAAACACAAATTTGCAAAAATAGAAATCTCAAGAATACAAATAAATAATCTTGGAGTGTTAAAATATACTTACATTATAATATATAAAGGAGGATATCTCATAATTTTAAATTTAGTTAAAAGCTTTCAGATATAATTTTTCAAAAAAAAAAGATCATATCTATTCTTAATCCAGCAGACACCTTATTGGTAGGTAAAAAATATCCCTGTACATTATTAATGTTGCAATATGGTTATTGTAGTCATACCTAAAATTAAATGTACTTGATAAAATATTAAATAATCTAAGAAACTAGTTACAACAGTTTGATATAAAAAAAAAAATATATTATCTAATGAATATGTAACTATATAAATACATGAAATTCTTACCCAATACAAAAGCCAATGCTAACTTCAAATTGAAAGAAATACGAAACTTAAGAACATCTGTATCTTCAGATGATGGTAATAGTAATCCACAAATACATACTCCAGCCATAATTAGTGTAGTAAAATTTGGCCCTGAAGCATCTGAAATATTTTAAATAGTTATAGTATACTCTTAATTTTATGCTATAATGATTAAGGAAAATAAATGTAATTCAATTTTTTTTTAACATTCAATCAATTAATAACAATTATTAGTAAATTAAAAACCAAGAAAATTACATAATTATCTTAATAAAATTTATATTTAAATTAATTATTAAAAAAAAATTATATTAACATAAAGCAAAGTAATAAATAATTAAAACTTTTATAATATGGATTTTATTATTTTAATTTTTATATTCTTGCATTCATTCCCTATTTTATTTATTTAACAATATCATTAATTATATCAACAAATTATTATAATTAAAAATTGCCTTTACTCATTCTAGCCATATAATTAAGTCTATTAAGTGTCATTTATATTCATAGCAGAATAAATATTAAAGAAAGGCTACTCCGACCTAAATATTTGCATTGTAAATAATTATTAACAAAAAATTTAAATTTTTTAATTTTACTATAAGATAACTTACTTTTACTGTAACTTTGTCTTATTTCAGATTCATTATCATAACTATCTATGATTGAATCACATTTGAGTAATTGTTTAAAATTTTCAGCAGGAAGTTCAAAATGGTTTGAAGACCTTACTAATACAGTTTCAACATCTTTGTGTCCAATCACTTTTTTAGTTGTATAATATTGCATTTGTATTCGAAACTTATCTCTGATATCACAGAACGCTGGTGCAGGAGCGTTATGCCTCACTACTATGTCCACTCGAGAACTGGCATTTATTGAACCCTCAGGTTCAACCACAGTATACTTTTTTGTACATGTACAAAAAACTATGGCCAAAAAATATAATAAGAACATGGGACAATTAAGAAATATATTTTGTTTACCTTTAAATCTGACAGGGAAGTCATATGGATTAAATAGAGTTATAATTTGACTGTGTGATGACTTTTCATCCAAACTAAAAGTTAAAGATTGAGGACTAACAAATACAGGAATCTTGCATTCGGTCATCTTGACAATATTTTTAAAACAATATACATCTCACATTTTGCATTGTATTGTGTTAAGACGTTTAGAAATCAATTACGTTTTGTGAAATGTGAACAATAAGTTTGACATAATAATTAAACTTTTGTTAACTTGTTATTGTTATTGAAATTATAGATTAGATGAAATGTTATCTATTTCATATATATTTTTTTCTATTATCTCTTATCATTTATATGTACTTACGTTTATTATTCTGTTGTGCAGTATACCAATAGACTGGAAATTAACATTGATTAAATATACAGATAAATTCGTCTACGCAAAAAAATAAATTGGGTACAAATTTTTCTTTATCAATTTATTTTATTGATAATTAATACTTGAAATATGAGTTTTTAAATAATCATACAATCTGTGGCGTATTTTCAATTTTTTCTGGAGGGTCTACAGTTTATACATAATTAATATAAACTATATATTATATTGTAATAGTTACGTCCTTATGCAGTTTTGGAGGAAGTTGAACTAAATATATAATGTAATAATCGTATAGTCTTATGTAATATTATATATATGTACCTATGTATTTAGCATTATATATTATAAAGTATTGTTATAAAATAAATTCCAGTTGTCTCAATTTTTTGACCAACTCCTCTATCACTTCATCAACAGTAATTTCAACTTCCCTATGAATGTTTAACATAGCCAATTCTGCTAATATGTAAGAATTTTTGTTAATTTTTTATTTTTTGAAGAGATTCTGGAGTATCGATTTTATGTGAGATACACGTTTCACATTTTTTAATGCAGATCATTTTATTACGAAATAAAATTACGCGTGGCTGCGAATACTGAATTGGGCTTTTGTCGGTTCCAGGGGCGTATTTAGAAATGTCTTATGGGTGGGAGGGACACAAACAAAAATTTCAAAGTATATATATTTATAACTTTTCCATCTCAAAAAACTGTCGTTACTCATAATGAAATAATCAAAATACAAGTGTTTGATAGAAACATAACATTTTATTACACAAATTTATAATAAAACATATTTTTAAATATAATTTTTCCAATTACAATAATTAAAGATGTCTGGGGTATTTATTAGGATATGCATCAACTACTTCAGGTTTTATAATTAATGCAGGGTGTAAATTAAGTAGTGCTAATCTGTTTAATCGATGATATACTGATATTCCAGTATTTCACCGTGTGCCCGTGTGTGAAAAATAAGAGGGCCTACAATAATAAATAAAGTATAAAATACGGTGAATGGGTGGGACACGGGCTCCCATAGGTCCACACATTAAATACGCCCCTGGACGGTTTCATACTTGGTGAAAAATTGAATAAAACACTGGCGTAACTTTCAAAACACATTCAGGTGTCAAAAAAGAACTACACAAAAGTCAATTCTAAGTGGATCCAGCATAAGATTAAAAAAAAAAAAAATTAGAAATATTAACAATTCACCTGATTTAAATATTAACGATAATTGTATTTATAAATGTTGAGCCTAAATTAAAGAAAAAATTTGAGTCCCCCCTAGAAGTAAGTCATATTTAGACTTAGCCTCTGCCCATGGATACGAGTGAATCTGTGTTACTTTCTATTTCCAGAAAACACTTTGGCCATTCTGGTCTTTTTACGTATCATAAAAGTGGTTAACCTCATAGCATTAGTTTTATTATCCTAAAACCTTACGACTAGTGTAATGATGCTATCTACTGGTATTTCTATATATTAATTATATATTGAGTTGTTCTGATACTCTTAATACTTTTATGTGAAAATGTAGTCCTCCTATGTAACAGTACTCGTAAGGTACTATATTTATGTGTGTCCGTAACACATTTATATTTATTGACTAATAATAATGTTTACTTTTAACATTAATTTAAACATGTAGCATGTGTTAAAATAATATAGAAGTACTAAGCAGTCAGACTTGGGTAGTATTCTGAATACAATATTTGGAATATTGTATTCTGAATACTTTTTTTCAAAGTTTTCTTTATTTATTAATCTTTTTTTTATTTAGATAAAAATATATTTATCATTTATTTGTATCTAGATAGATTTAAATTTAGATATCTTTTATAAAAACTTTTTTACCAGGCAAACAGATTTTGTCGATTTTGAACATATCTTTAATAGTTAATTAATAGCCTTTAATAATCGAATGTAGTTAAAGATTGTTTTTATTGTATTTGTATATTTATTCTATATTGTAAATAGTATTCTAAGTTAGCGTTTTAGTTAAATATAATCATTTAATTTTGTATTATAACTACATAATGTAAAAAGGGAACAGTCCATATATATAATAATACAAAATAAATAAATAATTAGAATTAGACTAAAAAAGTAATGAGTATAAAGTAATTATGAATAAAAATTCAGTATATCATATTAACATAATATTTTAATGGAATTCTATTTTAAAAGTGAAACATAATTAAGTATTATACTGCTAATATAATGAACTTAACAAATAACATACACATCATGTAATAAAAATCATATTTATTATTTTTATTTTTAAAATAGTAAACTTATATAAATATATATATATTTTTTTTTAATACTATTCACAAAACATTCTTAACTATTTCAACAACACAAGATTTCTCATGTAATTATTGTTTAATGAATTAAAAATTAAATCAACTAAGGAAATGGTTAGAAACAAATAAATTAAAACTAAAACGTAAAATACATTAAGGAAAAAATGGAAACCAAATATTGGTTTTATAATAAAACCTTTTTTCATACATTTTGTAATCGATCCCATCGCCAAATAGTACCATCGTCACATACACAAATCAAAATATTTCCATCGCGACTAAATGTAGTTTGACGTATGACTGTATTACATTTAGGATGAGCTAAGGTAGTAACACGCATTGATGCTTGGTCATTCGAAGTCAAATCCCAAACATAAATTTTTCCAATGGTATTACCCAATGCTAATATCTAAATTTAAAGCATTTCATTTAAATTTATTGATTATTTAAATAAAACTCATTTCATAATCATATAAGTACTTTTTGAGAAAAATCCATGGAAAAACGAATAAACCATACATCACAGTCCTTAAAATCTGAGTACCATATTTGTGACACGGCGGCTTCATTAGGTTTAAGTTCAGTATCTTTTAAATGACCTGGTTTCCAACAAACCATACAATTTTCACACGACTAAAATAAAATAATTTTAGCTTTAATTTTACAATAGTTATAATTTGCATTCTATAATAATAATATTCTATGAAAAATGCATCAATTACTTTGGAAATGACATAATCACCAATCCATCGAACACAATCAACATAATTTCTATGTATATCACGAGTTGAAAACACAGGGAAATGTTCTTTAATAGTATCAAAAGGACGAGCTGATCTATTTGGATTAAAAGAATAAGATTGTTTAATAGCGTCTTGAATATAGTCTTTGTCTAAACTCCATAGTTTTAATGAGTGGTCCATACCACAAGACATGATACGATTACCATCAATGTTGAAATCCTAAAGTTATATAAAAATTAATATTATATATAATTAAATAAAATATATAAGTATGTTACAATAATAAAATGAAATAGTATGATGTACTCAAGATATCCAAATAAATAATTTTATCATAATAAGACAAACATTAAAATAGCATTAAAGAATATAATATTTATATAAAAATTAATTTGTAGTTACTGCTGAGAGAACTTCATCTCTATGGCCTTCAGCTCCACCAAAAATAACAATACATACATCACTTTTGATATTCCATAAACGTAAAGTATGATCTTTAGATACTGATAATAACATATTGGTATCAATTGGATGGAACTGTAATTCATTAATTGCTTGTCCATGACCTTAATTAATAGTTTAAATTTAATTTTAATTCTGAAGTATAATTCTAAAAACACGTATTATTAATACCAATATAATGCCGAATTGATGACATAGTCGCTGGACTCAAAATACGTATGATGCCCCGATTTCCAGCAATAGCTAAAAGTGGTTTACCATTTTCATCAACAGACCAAGCACAAGTATAAAATGTTTCATTTGCCTAAATATTTAAATTATATTAAGGATAATAATAACCATTATAAATTGTTTTATTTTTACATCGAACTAGAATTTATAAAATTCAGGTTAATCATTTAATTCTATAACAACTTTTTCTTTTTATTAGTTTTTATCAATTTTATTTTAATATACCACAATTATTAATCATTATATTTTAAACATGTAGTCTGCTAAATGTTAATGGAAAAAATTTAAATAAAAGGATACATCTGGATCTGCATAACTTTGTAATAAATTTATACTTCCATCATCTAAACACTGGTAAACTGAAACTCTATTACTACCAACGGATGCAAATATCAATGGTTGGTCATCATTTAATAAATGGTTGAACTGAACACCGAATAGGGATTGTCCATGATCTTCCCTTAATGCACATCTGTTAATAATTTATACATAACTAATAAATATATTGGAAAAACTAAAATAATTTTGTAAGCGGTATAATTGAATGAAAAGGTTTCATAGCTAAATTTAAATACTTTAACAGTCATAGTCCTTAGATAATTATTATTTCTCACTGAAATAGTATAAATTTATTCTACCAATTTAATACATACGAAAATTTATATTGAAGCTTAACATTTTTGGTATTATTGGATGGTTTGGATTTAGTTTTTCTCCCACGTCTAGCTGGTTCATGACTTCGTGAAGTT
Source organism: Sipha flava (assembly GCF_003268045.1). Lineage (NCBI taxonomy): Eukaryota > Metazoa > Arthropoda > Insecta > Hemiptera > Aphididae > Sipha > Sipha flava. Next base: position 2,239,449 of record NW_020273107.1, read on the forward strand.
AAGTCAGTATTTGAACTGTCTATACTTGATGCATCATCCTAAAATTTAAAAAAAAAAAAAAAACTTTAAAAGTATACCAGTATGTAATATAATAGATATAATCAAATCATATAACTTCTATATTATTCATAAAAATTGGAAGAAACTATTATTTTTAAAAACATAAATTATTGCAAAAAAATAAATAAAGAAACATGGTACATAAAATGTAAATATCATAAAAATTGAAGAAATCACTATGAAAAACTTACAGATTCAATTTGATTCAAGTCCGACATTTTTTTTTTTCTGAACTAATAAATAATATAAAAAAAAATGTTTACTATTAATTTCGGTTTAATATTTTGAATAGCCATAAATTGATAATTTAGGAATAATAATAATTTTTTGATAATGTGAGACGCCAATTCGATAATAAACAGTTTCGACAACTTGTAAAAAAAAAATTTTTTCTTGTCAATTCTAGCTGATATAATCATTTAATCCATTTTGTGGTTAAATTTTGCAGTAGAAGTACTGGTTTTAAGTTTTCAAAATCGGTGAAAAGAGTGGTAGTGTATTGTGTAGATTAATAGAGTATTACTCTATGGTGTATTGTGATTTAGGTGGTAGTTTAGTATCATTTGCAAAATGTTAAGTGCATATTATATATGAATCGCTAAATGCAGAAAGGGCACATGTCCAATATTTTACAAAAATCACTTTATTGCATAATCCAATTTAATATTGATAAATACATGGTTTTGTGCAGACAAGGCACATATCCTATTAAATAGATCCCCGTTAAAAATAATTTAAAATTTCGTTAATTGCAGAAAAGGCACATGTCCTGGACATGTAACCTTTTTGCATCAAAATTATACTTTAGTAATATTATCAGGCCTAAACTTCGTGAAATTACTTTATTGTATGACATGAAATATTGTTCTATTTATAAATTTAATTTTTTATAATTGTTTATCAGTAAATAAAGATTATAATGGGAAAACGTTGCTTTACCTAATTATAAAATAAAATGATTATCAGTGAATAAAATAAATATTGTACTGGTACGATCTTGTACGATCATAACGTGTATAACTTTAAAATATGAGTTCAGGCGACGAATGTATTAGTCCTCTCAAAAGAAAAAAAGGTGTTTCTAACAGTGATAAATATAAAAGAAATATTATTAAGCAAGCAAAAATCGAAGGGAAAAAACATACAAACTGGATTGGAAAAATAGTTGCTACAAAGAATGATCCTTCATTAATACTTAAAGAATGGTAATTATATAATATTTAGTTTGTTTTATTCGTTATTAATAAGTAGTAGCTTTTATATTTTTACAATAATATTTTCGATTTAAAGTTGTTCAAAAAAATGTCCCAAAGACATTCAACAAGAAAAACTTGAAAATACAATGAAAATGTTTTATGAAATGCATTCTAAAAATGAACAAGACCTTCATCTTCAACGAACAATAGAAATAAAAGAAATTACAAGAAAACGAAAACGAATAGAAACAGAAGAAGGAAAAGAAAAACCGAAATCCAAAAGTGTTCAGTATTTTTTAATAGTAGATGGACAGCGTATTCAAGTATGTAAGAAAGCTTTCATTAACGTTTATAATATTTCTATTCAAAAAATTAGACGGCTGGTCGATTTGTTAGAAAATAATATTACCCCAGTTGATATGAGAGGCAAAAATATTAGTGCTAATACTATGCCATATGAGTATTGTCAAAAAATACATGAACATATACTGAGTTTTCCAATTAAAGATACTCATTACACAACACGATTGAAAAATTATTTGAACCCTAAATTAAATGTTAAAACTATGCACACAATGTTTTTAGAAAAGTATCCAGAATTAGAAGGGAAAATAAAATATCAATATTATTGGGAGTATTTTAAGAATAATTTTTCATTAAGCTTTGGTGCTCCAGTCAAAGATGCTTGTTCAAAATGCGAAGAATTAAATACAAAAATAATGAGTAAAGATTTAAATGATGTTGCAAAAAGAGTTGCTGCTGCGGAATTACTAGTTCATAAACGTAGAAGCAAAAAATTTTATAATAATATTAAAAAAACAATAGAGATTTCTCAACAGAATAAAAAAGTGTTAGGTCTTTGCTTTGATTTTATGGCTGTAGTTGACTTACCTAAAATACCGGTGCAGGAAGTATATTATTATCGTCAATTATCTGTCAATACTTTTGGTATTCATAATTTAAATACGAATAATTTATTTTGTTATGTTTATCATGAGGCAACAGCAAGAAAAACGCCAAATGATGTATGCTCTTTTTTGGTTCACTATATTAATAATTTTGTTGATGATAATGTTGAGGAATTGCATTTGTTTTGTGACAATTGTGCTGGGCAAAACAAAAACCATGCATTACTCAGAATGATTATGGCTCTAGTTGAAATTAAAAAAAGTTCAGGTGTTTTTTCCACAAAGAGGACACTCGTTTTTGCCGTGTGATCGTGACTTTGCATTGATAAAAAAACAACTGAACAGAGTGGATCGTCTATACACTTTAGAAGACTGTATAGAACTTATTTTAAAATCATCAAGAAACCCAGAAAAATTTTCAGTGTTTCTAGTTGATAAAAGTATGATTTATGACTATCAAATGTGGCTACCACAATCTTATAATAAAAATACTAACGCATTAGAATGTTTAAGCCGTAATAAAACATTGAAACAACGTCGTACAATAGAAAAATTTTTAATTTCTAAGTACCATTATTTTGAATGTGTATCGGAAAAATGTGGAATAATTGAGGCAAGTGAATTTATTGACGGAATAATATCAAACCATTTCAAATTGAGAAAAAACAATGCAATGCCCATACAACTCCCAAAAACACTAGTTTATACTTCAAGCTTACCAATTCTTGAAAGCAAAATGAAAGATTTGAAGCAACTAGCGAAATATATTCCGGAGCCAGCATTGCAATCATTTTGGAATTATATATTTTCGTTACAAACTAAGACTGTTACTAACCTCAAGCAAGGCAAAATAGAACATAAGATATTTATATAATTAAATTTCTAATTATTAAAAATATATCAAATATTTTTGACTCAATATTAGTATATAATCTACTGTATATTATTTAATCATGTCAATTTAACTTTTATGCATATTAAAGCTACTTATTTATAAGAAAACGGTTATTTTCGAAATATAAATGGTAATTTGAAGCATAAACGGCACATGTCCACAACCTTAAAGTCCTTCAGATACCTACAGTTAGATTATATTTCTTTAAGTGATTGTAGAAATATGTATACCATGTCTTTAACTATATTATTCTATAACATACAATTTGTAATTCAATTTTTTTCAAATATATTAAGTTTTTTGTGTTTCCTGAAAAAATGTAAAACTTGGACATGTGTCCTTTCTGCATTTAGCGATTCATATATTATTATACATATGTGTAGTAATGATTAAATTTTAGTTTAGTAATGACTAAATTTTAGTTTAAAAGTTATGTAATAAATTCGCTTACCATATTTTTAATGCGATTAATTTGCTAATTTACAAGCGAGGAAACATTCCTCAATTTTTTTTACTTAATATAATCATGGTTATTTAATTTCATTTTACTCAAATTATTATCAATAAAACATATTACCCTTTATGCCAGAGGTTCCCGACCTTTTTCTAATCACGGCACCCTTTATTATTTTCTAAAAATTTGGAGACACCCTATAGGTTAGGTTAGTACTGTATAGTTTATACTGAATACGCAATACTAATATATTGTATATTTAAATTTATATTTTGTAACTTCGGTTATATTTAGCATTAATAAACAATAAAGATAAGATAAAGTCACAAGTATTTGACCGTAAATACTTTAAAACAGTTCACATAAAATCGATAGCAATCGAACAAGTATGAAAATTAAAATAGGTTGAACATCTCAGTATTACTATTTGTAAAAATTATATGTGTTAATAACTATTTCATTAAATTATATTGTATATACCTAATAAATTATACACAATGGGTTTTATACTATAGATATAGAGTATAGTCTGTCTTATTACTCTCAGTGCTATATTTTTCATGAAAGCGTTTAAAAATAAATATATATATTTCAAATATTTTTGCGGCACCCTAAATTTAATCTCGCGGCACCCTGGTTGAGAACCTCTGCTTTATGCACTGGCACCGAACACGTACTCAAGATAGTTCAATTAAACTGCATATAAAATTGGAATGTTAAAAAAAATTAAAAATTATAATTAAAAAATTTAAATTAATATATTTACATATCACTTGACAAGTATTTTCTATTTAAAATTATACATTTAATAATTAAATAATTAAATATTATATAACATCATTAATTATTAATGATATTTAAAAAAAATGCTTTGGTATTTGAATGAGTGGTAATTTGAAAGGGGTGGGTGGGTAAATCTAATTTTTTGAACTGGCAGTGTCATTTTTAATCGGCGTCACTGCCTTTATGAAAATAATGTAACTACAGAAAACAAAGAATAATTATATACATATTATTTAAAGTAGTTCTATTTATAATCTATCGGGATCTGACACGGTATGACATGCGATAAGAATAACTAGTAGTTTTAAAGAAACGTTCCCACACGCGGCATAAGTCACCACCGTGGTATAGGGGGCGTAAACGATAAGAACGTGTTATTAGAACCATTCAGAGCCGCATTTTATGGGGGAGCACTGGCTACAACTGCCCTGGGCGCAAGTTTTTTGGGGCGCCAAAATTTTGTGGTCGGAAATTTGTTCACTTGTAAATTATTGAAATTTTAAAATTATTTTGAAATTATTATTTTTTTTGTTTTTAATAACAGGATCATAAATTAATGTTAATGTATTTAATTTATTAATATATATTATTAATATATTTATAACAATATAGCCATCAGCGATCTAGAATATTATTAATATACCTAATATCAGTTCCCAAATTTGTTGAGAAAATGTCAATAATAATAATATAAGTTATTTATAATAATACGGCGTATATGTTATAGCGTGTGGCGTGTGGTGGCGTGTCTACTACATAAAAATAGTATTGATTTTAAAATATCTATAAGGATCATGAGGATCTATCTCCTATATTTTCTCTGGATAGGCCCCTTAGAGGGCGTCAATTTTTTTTTTTTTTTGTGCCGGGGAACAAAATTATTAAATACGACACTAAAACCATGGGCGTCACTTGGAAATTTATTAGGGGGGGGGAGGCAAATATATAATTACATATCTAACGAAAAGGGTGTCCGCGTCCAGGGTTGGACTAGCTCTATAGCTCGATCCGGGCAAAATAATTTCAAACAGCCTCAATGCAACAATAAGTACAATAATAAATGGAATAAGTAGGTACTTCATCAAATTTTTATTTAACTGAAAATGTATCTTCGTAACTCAAAAAACAATATACACACAAGTACATTTGAATATGTTCAGATTTAATGTCAACGGTCTTTTTTATTCAAATTTTCTACAATTTTTCTATTTATAAATATTGTGATGAAATCATTATTATAAATCGGCCTATCACGACATAAAATATGTTCAATTTTCAAACGAGTTATCTAATCTTGTGTCACCGCATCCATTAGTAATGTCATATTACAAGGCGATCATTTTTATTTTATTTTAAGAATAGAAAATAGACGCATTCAATTATAAACAAAAAATCTAAGTAATTTTATTTAATCAAAATTACAGCAGCCCACCGGGCATGCCCCTGGTGGCCTAGTCCAACCCTGTTCACGGTTAAATGTCACTTTACTACCTACATATTAATATGCAAAATTATTCGTTTTCTAACATTATGTTAGATAAGCGAAAATTGAAAATTAAGATTTAAAAAAAAAAATTATATAGTAATAGCTATAACCAGCTGTTTTGTACTTATTTTAAAACAGGGTATGTTAAATATCAGAGAGGGCACTGATATTTAAGGAGAGGGCACACCCCTCCTTATTTATTCCAGAGGGGGAGCAATTGCCCCTCTTGTCCCCTTAATTTACGCCTATGATTAGAACTATGATCAGACGATCTAATAATACAATAATTCAGAAATTCGATTGAATTCTAATCTGAATTCCTTATAATGTTTACTTGTAATTGGTCAGTACACATTTTAAGACTTATGATTTTAATTTGAAACAATTAACGTATGAAAACGCTTTAATTTTAAAATATTTAAACCAAATGTATAGAAATTAAGAGGTAAAATTGAGAAAAGTAAACAGACCGATCTTAAGTAATCATAATCACTAGGGCTAGGATTTAAATGTTCCAAAAAATAGCAAAAATGCTTTAAAAATCATAAAAATAGGTAAAAAAAAATTATTTATTATAGTATAATAATGCTATTATAAAAACATGTTTATTTAATTTTAAATATATATAACGCCTGACATGAGAAAAAAAAAATTATAAAAACTATATTATTAAAAATATTGTGCCATTGCATAAAATGCATATACATATATTATTTCATTATACAATGAAGTTAAATTTATTATATAATGCAAAATAAAAACTATATTAAAATAATCAGTATCACTTGAAACACATATTCTTCTAACGGACCCATGTATTGGGACATCAGAAAAAAAGATGCATTTGCATTAAAATCTCATCGCTAATAATTACCACCTCAAACTGATTTTCAAAAGTACTATCGCATTACTAGGTTGATCAGTGGAAGAGACAAAAGACAAGACTACCTAGTATGTTTTGGCTAAAATAATTGAACACCACCAAATCCGAATATATTCTGAAAAACATCTGGTATTGTGATTTTCAAGTAGAAAAAAAAACTTTTCATTACTAATGTATACTAGATGCTTTCTTTCCGTTCACACACAAGAGGATTTATTTCTCTCACCATCTCCGCTGAAGGCGTCTGGGGACATCAGTCAAACACATTCTATTCTTATTAGATTTATTTGCGAGAGATTTTTGCGGGTGTGTAAGCTCTTAAAATACCGTAACAATATAAAAACGTGGCATGTGTATTGTGTAACACGAAAATAACGTTCAAAATTGAAACTCAAATGTCAGTGGTGGCGATTCTCCCCCCCCCCCCAATCAACCTTGCATCGCCGATGGGTAAACATAAAGATGTACTTATGGATCATATTATTTATTGTAGTACATACATCATACACGTATACACGTATGGTTACAGACACAATTGAAAGTTTCATGGGAAAATCGCGTCTGTGCAGGATAAACACGGATCTGTAAATACGCCGCACACGTAATAACGATAATAATGGCACGAGGAACAATGACGTCCATTGTGCGAAAGAAAAACGGGACGACGGTGGATTAGTTCGACGACGTTGGTACGGTAGAGGCGGGGGAGAAGACGCGGCCAGAAAAATATACAAGTAGTATGTACATATGTGCGTGCGTATACGACGACGGAAGGGTAAGAACTAAAAAATGCTCCCGCAGTCAACAATCGCGGTTTCAAATTTGTGAGGGGAGAACGGGAGAAAAAAATTCCGAGAAATGAAAGAGCTAAGCGGCGTGTGGGAACGAACGGGTTAAATGAAGGTGTATGCATGTATGTATATTGTATACACGTATACGTGCGGTGTGTAGCAATGTAGGAAAAGTGTACGGTGACGACCGGTTTCGGTTGGCACCAATGCAGCTTGCAAGAGCCGTTACGTCGTCCCGGCCAATGGGAACGCGCGAATTTGCGAAAAACGGTTCCTGGATTGTTGTTTTTTTCTGTTTATTTTTTTTCCCGCACACGGTTCTCCCGCAGCGGCAGCGTCACTTTGCCGAATTTGACCAATTTAACCCTTTTCGCTTGTATTCTGTCTGCTACCGTGTTCGCTTTCGTCGCCGTCGTTGTCTTCGCTACCGTCATTGCTCGCACGTACGCGAGCAACACCATCCGTCGCTCCCTCCTTCACCGCGATACTAGTATACGGTCCGGACGATAACGACATTTTCTTCGAACCGCCGCCCCGTACACACGACACCGGGCACACGCCAACGACATCACCGCTTCGGCTAAATTGACACGGACGCCGGCATCGACCCCTCTAACATTCACGCGAACACACTTTTTTTTCTTTATATATCATTGACTTCATTTATATACATCTCGTACCGGTCGCCTGTCTCCGTTGCCGGATATGTTAGAAAAACTGTATCAAATCACAAATTGCATCTGACGCTCTGCGTGTGCTAAACGTTTTGCTGCAACAACTGTGCATTACACCTCCACAAGAGTCGCCGTATTATTTCGTGAGTACTGTAGACGCGTTTTTCTACTACTTTCTATGCGCCAAATTCATTACTAGTTGTTGCGCTATCACAGATAGGTCAACCAACAATTTGCGTAACTTCTAAAAATTGATAATTTTTATATGATTTATTCATTACTGATCACTTTGTTAGCTTCTCAGTTATCACTCTTCTTTCACATTCTTTTTATATTATTTGTGGTTTGTATGATTTTTCAGTCAGTTATGGAAGTTAACACTGAAATCAATAAAAACGCTGACGAATCGCAAACCACCACTCAGAAGTCTGAAGATCACAAAAAACTACTTGAATATGGTATTCATGAATTGGTTGCTGACAGGCTAGATGAGATTTATAAGAGTGGTAAGATTGTAATAAAAAACAATTAAATTGATTTATTTTGGTTGAATACTAGTTGTGGACGTGTAGTTAATATATTGAATAAGTATTCGTTCTTTATAGGACACCTTTATATCCATTATTTTTAATCAAATCTTATGATGCAAATATTTGTACATTGCCAACGTGGTTGGATCAGATAAATTTAGCGTTTGGCTTTTTAAAAAAAACAGTTTACTACTTTCTTATGAAATAGGAAAATATCTAAAATCAATGTTGTGTCTGCCATTATTTAATTTACTGATAATCTTAAACACCATTTATTTCAATATTGTTAGGCTAAGACAGACAATTGATAAAAATGTCTCCTTATTTTTTGAGTAAATTCGTAAAATTTATTTGTGAATTTAATATATTTAATACAACATTTCAGGTTTATTTGATTTATTTGTAAGTATAGAAAAAGTCTTTTTATTTTATTTTCATTAGGGTTTATCACATAGATATCAGAATGATTAATTTTTATTTAATATATATATATATATATTCTAATAAAATTGTTTTGTCATTTAGGTGCTAAAATAGATATGACCATTTTTTCATTTATATTCATATAAAAACATACTTTGAGAATAATTTTGATTATTCTGGTTTTATCATCCTGTTGAATATAAATAATTAATTTTTTGGTATTTATCTTTTCTTGGGTATTTTCTTTATATTACATGACATATGACACATTGTATTCTATAATATAATGTCATATAGATATTCGTATTTTTCAATTGAAAGTTCCATTTTTTTAAAAAAAAAATTTTAATTATATCATATTTTAGTTAAAAATAAGATTAATCAGTAATGAAATATTTAAAATATGATGAAAGGATGAATTGCTACCTATTGAACACAATCTTATACCTACACATATTGTATTTGTTATCTATCAATTTAAGAAGTTATTGTTTCTATCTACTTTAAATATTTAGTAGCATTCCATTCATATGTATGACTAATCTATAACAATATTTTTAGTAAATAAATTTTATATTTTAATGTTTATTGGAATTAAATTTAAAAAAAAAAAAACATTTTTTATTAATTATTATTGTTTCTGAAAATTTTTTTTTTTAATTTGGTAATTCACTTACCTATCAAATATTATAGCGTAGAGTTCTATATAACATTACTAAATTGAAGTTATTGTTTAAAAAAAAAAAAAATTTCTATTTTTACATTAACTAATATTTAGTGTAATTAATTCATATTTTTATTTTAGGTAAACTAGCACATTCAGATTTGGATACTCGAGCATTAGATGCTTTAAAAGAATTTCCAGTAGATGCCGCTATAGGAGTTCTGTCTCAATTTCTTGATAGCAATTTATTACATGTATCTAATAAATCTGCATATTTATGTGGAGTTATGAAAACTTATAGGCAAAAAACAAGAATAACACCTCAAGAACCATTTGCTCAACCACCCAAAGGACCAGAATTTGATAAAGTCAAGGTATTTAAACAACCAATTTTATCTAAATTAATTTTTTTTTTTTATTTTTTTATTGTATTTTCAGGAAATATTAAATCGAACTAATTATAAGTTTGATGTAACAACTGGGCAACGGAAATATGGCCCTCCACCTGACTGGACTGATCCCAAACCAACTGCTGGTTGTGAAGTAAATAAATATTTGATTTAATATAGTGACATTTTATTAATATAATCAAATATTGATTAGGTCTTTTGTGGGAAATTACCAAATACTGTGTTTGAAGATGAATTAATTCCTTTATTTGAGAAGTGTGGTAAGATCTATGATCTGCGTTTGATGATGGACCCACTTTCTGGTACCAATCGTGGATATGCTTTTGTTACATATACTACTAAGGAAGAAGCTGAAAAAGCTACTATAGAAGTAATTAATATTATTTTCAACATATTAAGTGTATGTTAAACAAATTATGAAATTCATATTTCAGCTCGATGGTTATGAAATTAAGCCTGGCAAAATTATTAAAGTGAATATTAGTGTACCTAATCTTCGTCTCTTTATTGGAAACATTCCTAAATCAAAAGGGAAAGAAGATATAATGGAAGAATTTGGCAAAATAACAAGTAATAATATAACTTAAAAGTGAATTTTTTAATTGTTTTATTTTTTTTTTTTAATTTTTTTTTTAAGGTGGACTTACCGAAGTCATTATTTACAGTTCTCCTGATGATCGTCGGAAAAACCGTGGATTTTGTTTTCTAGAATATGATTCTCATAAAGCAGCCTCAGTAGCAAAAAGACGCTTAAGTGCTCCAAACTATAAAGTGTGGGGTTGTGATATAATTGTTGATTGGGCAGATCCTCAAGAAGAACCTGATGATGAAACTATGTCAAAAGTGAATATCTACATAAGTTAAAAAAAAAAAAATAAATAAATATATTTTGTTCATTATAGGTTAAAGTATTGTATGTTAGAAATTTAACACAAGAAGTGACTGAAAATCGTCTAAAAGAAACTTTTGAAGCTTATGGTTCTGTTGAAAGAGTAAAAAAAATTAAAGATTATGCTTTCATTCATTTCAATGATAGAGGTTGTGCTCTTAAGGTAATACAAATATAAAACTTATGTCAATGTCAATTCAAGATTGACAAATATTTTATAGTTATCATATATAGAAGCTGAATTATGTATTGGTATTGTAGATAATAAGAAATGTTATTATACAAGTTGATATGTATGATGTATTTTAATTTTTTAATTACTGTAGTATTTTTGATGTACCTGTAGTTTATATTGAAGTTTATTATTAATTTAAATTGCATACAAATTAATTATTATTTCTAAACTAGAAACAAACATTTATGTACTCTATTTTATTTATTTTATATGTACTATATGTGCTATCTTGAATATTATTTTTCTTTTTTTTCTTGACTTTCAATTATATAATTTTATTTAAATCAAATATGTAACTCCTACATTTAAGATCTCATGTTTTTAATCAATCTAAACATAATCCTAAACAAGGAAAATTTAATATTGCCCCCGATTTATTTTATTTTAGGTAGATTACATTTTAATTTATGGTTTTATTAAAAAATATTACAAGTTAATAACTTTTTTAGGCTTTAGAAGAACTTAATGGTAGTAATTTAGATGGAGCTACTTTGGAAGTATCACTAGCTAAACCTCCTTCAGATAAAAAGAAAAAAGAAGAAATTTTAAGAGCTAGAGAACGTCGTATGTTTACTAATATGCAAGGACGTGCTTTTGGGTAATTAAATATTAATTTTATTAACTGATATAATTGGATAATTAATATTTTAAATCGTTATTTGTAATAAGTATTCGTTTTGTGGTATATTTTATGGAATAATTTAACTGTTATAATTTTTATATATGCTATACATTTTAGGTTGATACCTCAACCAATATCATTAATGGGTGCTCCAAGACCAGGATATCGTGCTGCTTCGAATAATTTACGTATGGCTGGCCTAGGTGATTTTGGTGAGTATATCAGTATATCAAAGATTACTTATCACATTCTAACTACATAATTTTCATTTTTAATATTTTATTTGTTTATTGATACCAGTATTGGGATTGGTCTGAGGTAATAATATAATTATGATGCATGTACATTAATGTTTGCACGTTAGAGTTAAACTTCTAATAGTTTTAAATTATATAATATTCTTTAATATTTTAATCTTTAAGTTAATATATATTTAATAATGTTTATTTTTAATTCAGAATTAATTTGTATTTATTTTTGGAAGTTGAACAATTTCATAGAAAATTAGTTATTTATAAGGCTTGTATTTTAAAAAGAAAAATAACAAAAAAAAACTACTACTACTAGGTGTAAAATTCAGTTCAAAAAAATTCTAAATTTATTGAAGTTACAACCATGTTTATAGTTAAATTTCAGTTGTGAATTAGATGAATCATTAAATAATTATCAGGAAAAATATTTTTATATATTAAAACAAATATATTCTACATTCACTGAAGTGATTGATGCATAATTCATCTAAGCTATTTCGTTTAAATTAAACCTATATAATAAATAATGATGAAATACCAAACAGTATGTTATTAATATCTTGTTACTGTTTCCAGTCCTTTTTTTTTCTGAAAGACTGATTTAATTTACCTGACATTTTGAAAAGTTAAAATGGTTGATGTTATAGACATACTGGATTGATAACAATCGACATTAATACTTCGGAAAATAATAATAACTTAAATACTGTAGTCTATATTTCATGTTTGGCATAGATTGAGAACTGTACCTACTATCTTACATAATTAAGAAGCGTACTTTTTCATTTCTTATTAATTAAATTACATTTTTTTTTATTGTTATAGCAAAATACATATGTTAAAATTGCATAGCTGGAATAATTCCAAAAAGCAATATAAAAAGGATTTATATAAATATAAAAGGCTGAAATAACAACAAAATAAATAATGTTGTTTATTATTGAAGTGATATAAATGAAATTTTTTGTAAAATTTAGATTTAAATCTTATATATAAAAATAAAGAAACATTTAATTGGTAATTTTAAATGAAATCATGTTTTTAAATTTTACATAAATATTTATTTATCTATATTTTTGATAACATTAATAGAAATTAATAGATTAATTTTAATAAATACATTCAGTGTCATTGTTGTAACAATGTATTTTTCAAATTAGATTATTACCTCTTCCATAAAGAATTTTTTCCGTCCTACTCATAATAAAATAAACACTTACATTTGGTTTATAAATGTTAAAAGCATTCAAGGTAATATAAGTAAAATAATTTGATAAGTACTTAAACATTATTATTATTAATTATCATTATGAATGTCCTGGATGTGAATTTGTACTATTTCAATTTTAAAGTACAATATAAATATTTTTTTTTTTTTTTTTTTTTTCGTCATTCGGTTTTGTCTTTCAGCCATTTAAAATTATTGAAGCCTTAACGAGGTAAATCAACATATAAAAGAAAAGAAAATAATATCCTATATTGTAATCCTATATCCTGGTATATTCTGTTTATTTCTTTTGCATGTTAATTTTTTCCTATGTCCAGAATACAAATTGTTTCCGGCAGCATTTACTCTTCTTCCAACTATTTTATGCAACAACTATTACACAGACTATGGTTACTTGGATAACATGTTTGATAATGACAAGATCATTTTTTCAATGATGCCTTACAGTATGTGTTTTGTCAGCAAATGCATAAATTCGACAGAAAGAATTATGGTAATTTTACCTAACATGTGCTTGTACAAATTGTTTTAAGAGGGTGTTCTATAAATTATATGTATAACTGAATAATAAGAATTTGTTTTCATTTAGTAAAAGATAATTGTTTAAAGTTTATCAACTGATTAATTAAACCACTCCTTTTATACAATTGGAAGCAATATTGTATCAATCAAAACTTAATTAGGTTTAAAAAAGATAAATTAAATTATTATGTATTAAAAAAACACCTTCTTGAAGCTATTAAAACTATTTATTAACAAGTTTGTAAACATTATTTGGTAGAAATCTTAGTATTATTTATTTTGTTTGATTAAGATCTTATTAATTTTTTATTTATTAGAAATAAGAAAATTAGAATAGTTTAAAAGTATTAGTTTTAATTTGAACAAAATTCTTATTAAGTATTATAGATTTTATGAAATCAATATTTTTATTATTTTTTTCCATTATTATTTTATTTAAGAAAAAATATTTGAATAAATAAAATTTATTAGCATGTATAAAGTTTTGACTTTATATAATTGAATATTGAGTATGTTATTCGTGGTTTATAGATTGGCAATGGGGATTTAATTCATGGATGTGGCCTGCAGGTCGATGGGATGCTGGAGCTACCGGTTCTTGGGGATCAGCACCAACAGGAAATAGACAATGGCATGGAGTTACACCGAACAATCGTTCATGGGGAAATGGCAGTAGTGGCCGAGTTGGCGCAGCTGGAAATAGTAGCGGCGCTTCAAACCATGGGAAGTTTACAAGATAAACAAGGCAAGTTTTGCAGTTATATTTATCTATTTAATTTTTTTTAAGGCTGTTGTGGTTATTTCTAAATAACAAATATATCTATTTCATTATTATTAGCTTTAAATCTAATAAAATTTCAAATTGTTGTGTATTTAAAATATATTTTTTGTCAGTTTTTACTGTTGATTAAGTTCAGTTAGTCTAATAGCAATCGTATTTATCTTGAAATATATATATATATTATTTCAAAAAAAATATACTGGTTCTGGAAATACCTAATTATGGCCTTCACTGTCCTTATTTTCCTTCTATTTCACTAATCAATACACACAGCAACAATGCTGAAGTTGTTTTCTAAATTATGATTAGTTGCATGGATTTTACTTCGTTAGACTGGGATAGTTTATTTTATGGAGGTACGTGTTGCTGGATAAAATTACGTCTCTTGAAATAAACAGAATACTTATTTGATATCATGACAACAATTTATCTAATATTGCTTTTTTCATTTTAGGCGAAAAGAGGTCTGACAAAAGTCTCCAGAAAGAGGGGGGTCTGCGCAATCGGACCTGCAACAGCTTCAGGTGTAAGGCATCGGCACAAACGGCTGGATGGGGCGAGAGCGAAAGCGCTGTACACTTGATGTCAGCAACTCTGATCGCGAGTGGTTGTTCTAATTTATTTTAGTTCTTAACCATTAGTATCTCAATTTCTCGCTCATGTTACCTAATTTCATTGTTATTTAGATATATTTTTTTTTATTATTATTACTTCCACCTTGTCTTTCGATTCATATTATATCTTTATCTAAAAGCATAAGAGCTGTGTTAAAAATTGTTTTTTTTTTTTTTTTTTAGTAAACAAACCGTCAATTATTTAAAACTTTGTTATTTTTTTCTTAATTTTTTTATCTTGTTAATTTGAAGAATTTTTTTTTAAAATATTTACCAAAATTTTTCCCCCTATTTCTGGAGGCATATTGTATTGTTTAGGGGGACTATCATTTGAAATTCAAGTTTTCACTAAACATTATTTGATTTCTTTTCGTATTCAGTCATAAACACCTAGACTTGTGTATTATAATTTTTTTTATATAAATATATATATACAATTTTTTAAGAGACTATACCTCAATTTTCTTTACTATAATTACTGCCCATATACATAATTTTATTATTATTTTTTTTAAATTATGCTTTGCTTTCAGTTCATACATCCAATTCAATAGCTTTAAAACAATTGCAACACATTTTACATTATTGACATATTAGTACTTGACGCTTTGTAATTATTATACTCATAATTTTTTTCTTATTATTTGTGTAAAAACAGATTTGTCTTTAGCAGTTTTGTCCTTATAAATGTTATTATTTTTATCATTATACTAGTACTTGTAAAACAATAAATAGAAAATAATGTTTAAAAAATAAATAATCGTTTTCTATTTTGTGAAACTCCTATAATCATTCATGGTTAATCAAAGGAACAAATTAATTAAGACAATCATTTTATTAGGTGTTATATAAGCTATTTTTAATTGTTCCTAATGCTATGTCCTTGCAATTTATAATTAATCTAAAATTATTCTCAAGGTGAGTGATAAAGAAAAATGAATGAATACACCTAATATAACAGTACTTTCTGAGTATTTTTGATAGATTGTTATTTGAGGAAATGACATTGATATCCGGTACATAGAACAACATTTAAATTTATCATAATTAACCAACCATGTAAGACCTCGAACTATTTATTGATACTTTTATATCTTACAACTACAGACACTGTCAGTCAATTGGTTAGTTAATCACGATGTCAGTACTCAAATGTATTGTGCTCCTAAAGTTAGTGTTTTAGTAAACTATCCCATCCGTCCCTGACGGATTTATCACACTAAGCGGTTTTATTTTTTAGTTGGGCAGCCATGGCTTATGCTGTGAACTACAATGAGGCATCGATCAGAGAAGTGACTGACAATGTAATGGTTCACGGTGAAGGACCATTTTGGGATCTCGAAAATAACGTCCTGTATTTTGTTGACATTTCTGAACACCGAGTATATAGATTTTATCAAAACCGTTTGGAGCACGTTAAGTTTGGTAAATTAATCAAATAACTGCTTTTAGTTTCGACTTTAGATTTAATGATTTTAAAATCATGTTCCAGATGAAGACGTAAGTTTTGTAATTCCTGTTGCTGGTCAACAAGGCCTATTTGTCATCGGATTAGGTACCACGCTTTCTAGCCTTCGGTGGAATCTCAACGAAAATACTCATAAAGTCACCGGATTGGTTACAGTAGACCACAATAAACCCGGTAACCGATGGAACGATGCTAAAGCGGACAATAACGGCTATTTGTGGGCTGGTAAATTATAGAATTTTTGATAGATGATATCAGTGATTAATACTTCAATATAAGTGTTGAATTGAAGATCAATTTTATAATTTGTTTAGGTACAATGGGATTCGAAGACGCTGCCGGAAATATCCCGCCGAATCGTGGAACTTTGTATAAACTTAACGACACCGGTTGTTTCCAAAACCTTGATCCCATCTTACCTGGAGTTTCCGTTTCCAACGGACTTGCTTGGAATGAAAATGGTACTAGGATGTACTACATAGATTCGCCGACCAAACAAATAGTGCTTTTCGACTACGATCCCTCTACGGCTTCTATTTGTAATTTTTTTTTTTACATTTTTTATTCGTTGTTTGATAATAGTTTAATTTACAGCAAACCGCAGAACATTTTATGACTTCAAGACTGACAATATACCAGGTGTCCCGGACGGAATGACAATAGACGCTAATGATAATCTTTGGATCGCTAATTACGACGGCGCTCAGGTAAATAAAACCGATTGCAGTCGTTTACAATATAATTAATAATATACCACTCGTGTAAATTGACAAACTTACAGGTACTGCATGTCAGTGGTTCCAGTGCCAAGTTATTGGGTAAGCTGAAGATCATGGCAGAAAAAGTTTCTTCAGTTACGTTTGGTGGTCCCAAATTGGATAAGCTATACGTGACAACAATTAGTCGCGGAGTAACACCTGAAAAATTCAACGAATATCCAATGTCAGGAAAAGTTCTAGAAGTATCAGGTCTTGGCGTTGTGGGGAAGCCGAATCGTCGAATTCGTGGAAAATGTTTTCGACTCTTATAAAAATTTGATTATTAAATATCTGTTGTATTTTTATAGTGAAATGATCTTTTAACTAAACTTGGAACTAACTTAACTGCTGTTAAATTTATGGAATACTATACTAATAAATATATTACATTATTCCAATGAACATTTTAATATTTCTTAATAAAAAAAAATTATAATTTTTACCAATTAATATAAATATATTAAAAATACTTACTAAACAACAAATTAGTAAATTATATTTCGTTTACTAAGGATATTTTTATTTCATAGAATTATTTGCATTTATATCCACTGACGCTGTACTCACTATGAACTCATTTAAGAAGTACTCATAATGAACTTTAAATTATTAAATTAATCAACGCTACCAATATACATGATTTGCGTTTAGTTAAGAAAATTCTGGTTGTAATTAGAAGAGAAAGTGGTACAGGAACTATTAAACTACACTTGGAAGTTTTTAACGTGTTTCTAAACGAAACCATCTTCAGTAATTTTGAAAAAACCATGGTGATTTTTAATCACAACTTCCGTTAATCGTTTCCATAAACAGGATATAGAGTCCGTAGATAAGACAAGACAGAAATACTGCATGGGCTAAACACGGTTAATAAATCATCTAAAAGAATGCTTGAATATTTTTTTAGGTCTCTCGATCAGTGGTAATAAAACTTTCCTGGTACATGCAGATTAAAACAACATAAGCACAACTTGTTAAAGCAATTGATTATAGAGTATAAATCTTATTCTGTAATCAATGATCAAACATAATATCTTTGAGCAACTATAAAAAGTTAATTCGTCATACAACTTGTGTGTAATTTTAATAATTATATGAGAATAAAGCCGTTGGTAGAGGGGTAAGGATTCAGACCCTAGACCTTTTTTCTTAAAATAGAATTAATTGATTTTAAAATTTGATAGTCAAAAACATTTATGTTTCCAACTCCTCCAAAATCTTTTCCTGACTATAGCTATAAACTAGGGGACTTTTTTTTCTTATTTAAAACCGATAACACACCTACCACTCGGAACCACCGATTAGGCGATACAATGTGGCAGGCTTGTTCGAGGGGACCTTAAAAAAATGTAATCAAAGAAATTCGAAGGGAACTTTGTCCGTTGTTCTCTACGGCTTTTCATTCTCTCTACGTTACACAATACTAATTCATATGTCAAAACAATATCATTACTATTCAGGTAGAAGTTAATTTTTTTACCAACATCATGTTTAACAAATTCAGCATCAAATGACTATGTCAGCTATGGAAAATTAAAATATACTTATATAGATAATCTAAACCGAGGCTGAACAATTTACTATAGAAGTGGGCTATAATTTCATGTAATTGCAATTACATTTAACTGGAGGGCCATCTTATGAACAAGACTTACACTCATGATTCTTCTATACATAGATATTTAAATCTAACCAAGTGTTAATTGCTTATGTTGTTATAATGCAAAAAAAAAACATCAGTGAGATCTACGAAGAAACTTATTAGTTAATATTTTTTTAATATTTGTTTATAAACCTGATGTTGGTAATAACATCAAATCTGAAATCAAAGACGCAGTTAACGAACTGCAATATTTATATTTTACAAAAGTTAGAGAAGAAAAAGTTTTATTGCTAATATATGTTGAGCCAAATTTCATGCCAAGATCACAAGTCGCAGAGAAGTCTTCCTTAGGTACTAATTCTAAAATTATATTACATTTTCTGAAGATTACTACTGTGTAACATAGTAAAATACGGGTGCTTAGTCATAGATTCTAAGTACTCCTGTCGTTATTTTTATAATAAGTACTTAAAATCAAGGATTGTAGATTATAGAGATTGCTTCAAACAGAAATTATCTATGATTTAAAAATTATAATCTATAAACCTTAACTTCAAGTAACAATTTAGTATCCAATCTCGCCGGACCACATCTATTAACATACAAATAATTAAAAATAATACTGATGAGTATGCAACAAATATATATTAACAATAAAATATACAATGAAATTTAAGAGTGATAAGCACTTGTCCGAAAAATAATAAGAACTTAAGAAATTATAAAGTTTGAAGTTCTGAAAAGCAGTACTAACTGTTTGAGACTTTAAGAAATAATAATAATAATTTAAAATACAATAGAATATTGGCGGGAAAATGCAAATGCATTGACGGATCTGGAGCTTAGACAGCCTTGGCATTGATTAAATATAATATATTTAATATACTATACATACTGGTATATTTAGTCAATGGCCTTGATCTAAACCAGAGGTCTCCAACTTTTTTATACGGTGGGCCAAATCTATGATGCACTTTGGCATGGCGAGTCAAAATTTTTAGAGGATTAGAAAGGTAATGAAGTTTAAGAATAGATAACATTTATTAAGATTTTAGAAAAATGTATATTTATTTTTTATTTATATAATAAAAAATGTATTTTATAGAGATATGATTAAGTTGCTTCATAAAAAGTTTGGAATTGCTTATATTTTAAAATTTCTTGATAGTTTGCATCAATCTTTGTTGTTCCAATTAACAGTTACACTTGTAAAAGTTCGTTCTATACTTAGATTTAATGTATTTGATTTTTGAAAACAACTGTTCACATAAGTAAGTGGAGCTTAACATTGAAATCATTTCACGTGGTTATTTTTTCAGATTTTTGGAATACTATTGACATAATATCATTAAATTTGGGGGGGAGCCGATTTGAAAAGCTTGAAGGTCGGAACCAGGCTGTAGGTTGGAGACCTCTGATCTTAATCATTGAAATAAGTAATAATTAATACAATTAAAATGTGTTAGAATATTCATAATAGTCAGTTGGTCAAATGAGGGAACGATATTGGAAAATTTTATCGAAACACTAGGAATATAAAAATAATAACCAGCGAATATTGCCAAAATTGATCCGTCGGTGAAAATAAGCAATAATTGGGATAATGAGTAGTAATTAAGTCATTAAATTAAACATTTACGATGGATGGAGGGAAGGATCGAATAGTTATAATAGGAAAACCCAGGAACGTTAGACAGATAAATGAAGGAACATCTAACGATAAAGCCTTAAAGGATATATCGTAAAGTGGCAGACGGCTGGAAGAAACGTGTATGAAATCCGTAATAGTAGCTAATAGAGTGGTAGATTTGGTATAGTAACGCCAAACACGGAAAATTGATAAATACAATGCAGGAATAGATGCATGGAGAAAAGAGGAGGATAATTTATTAATAATGATTTTACTGCCTAACCAGCGAGCCCGTACATCCAAGGGAGGAGCATATAGGCTCGACTTCTAAAGCTGAGGAGGAAGCAAAACGAAGGACACCGAGAATCAAACGTAAACACATGTCCTTTTAGGAATTTAAAATAGTTTTTCAGATTGTGCCAAATAAAAAAGAGCCATAATCAAGCCTTGCTCTAACTATAGCTTTGTAGATTATAAGAAAGGAGGAGGGGTGGTCACCCCAGATGGTACCATATATGGATCGAAATAAAATGGTCCATTTTGAAGTGAAAGAAAGAAGATATAGAAGATGTGGACTCCAGCGAACTTTGGAATCAAAAATGAGACCTAAATAGGTAACAGTGGAAATTTATGGAATAATGAGAGTGTCCATATGCCCAGGTGGTACAAATAAAGGAAGCCGCCGCCTAGTTGAGAAGATGGCTTTTGATTTTTTGGGAGCTGCCATGAAAAAACTGGTGTTAAAGCGGTAGAGAGACAAATAAGAGCAGAATCAGATGACCGATGGCAAAATCAATATCTTTATGAACCGAGAAAATTGTCAGATCGACGAAATAAGCGACGATTAAAGCCTTGAAAGCCATTAGACGATAAAGAATGCATGACGGAGAGAAAATAAGTATTGAACAGGATGGGACTTAAAGCATTACCCCCAGGTAAACCGAGATAACTGACTCCCTAAAAATATTTCCCAAAAGGGAAGTTGAAAACGAGGTACGAAGATGGAAAAGCTGAGAAACAAAATTATAAAATAGAAGTGGAATCGACCAAGAAGATAACCAACTAATTAGTGCAGGAATATGAACCGAGTCATAAGCGCTTTTTATATCGAGGAAAGTAATTTTTCGGATCCGCCCATCTGCCATTCGGACTATTTACAGTTCTTCGAGAAAACACCGGCCGAACTTGTTCGAGATCCACGGTTTGACATACGCCCTCACTGCTTAGGAAACCAGTAGTGCCACTACTACTCCAGACGGGAAATCCAGTTCGATGGCCAGTACCGGGACTTCCAATAGGTACCCTTGTTTTTTCCGCCGACGCCGAGATCATCTAATGCTCCGTTCCGTAGAACTTCCAAACGTTCCTTTTGCACGATTCTGGTAGATAAGAATATTTGAGGATATGACCGGATAGAATAACAGTTTTTTTGTTAATACTGTTTGCTCCGTATCACCTGAAAATATATCCGAAAAATGTTCCTCGATTTTGCTTACCTCTGGTTTTTTTCCAAAATATTGGCTTGCAACTCCAATTTTTTCGGAATTTTTTCATTCCCATTTATTTCCACCGAACTTTTTTCTGGGTGGTATAACCCCGACATCGATGACCTGTCATTGACCCAGACTATTTTATCGAATTGTGATTCCTTCACCGGAACGTTCTCAATGTCCTTCTTTGGATCGGCCTGACGTTTTCTTCGGTCTTTTACCAAAAAATCATTGCTATTCACCGAATGATTTTCTTCTCCGGTAGTACCATATATATATATATATATATATATATATATATTTAATCAATGGTAGTACAGTACAGAGCAGTGGCGTATTTGAGGGGGTGCGATGGGGGCAATCCCCCCCCCCCCGAGAATTTTTAGACCAAGACAATTTTTATGTAAGCAATGGGTATTTTATTAAGAAATAAAAATTATGATTTATTTTATAGTATTACTACATTAGAAAAAGTTTCAAATTTTACACTAATTTAAATAACGCAAAACGCTAAATTTTTCATAACGTTTTAACTGTCAATAGTGGTAAATGAAAATTTTTTTAAAGGTTTAAATTTGTATATCGTTTAAACGCTTAAATTGAATAACGTTTAAATTATTTATAGTGTTAAACGCTCAATTGCTTATAATGTTTATATGTCCCATAACGATAAATAATATATATTATTTTGATTGGAGACCATACTTAGTGAAAAATTAGATAAAACATAAGCGAAACTTTTAAAACAAAGATAGGTGTTAAAAAAGAACTACACAAAAGACCATTTTAAGTAAATAAAATAAGTAAGTAACTTTAAGTTTAGAAAACTACAAATATTAAGGATTCACCTGATATAAATACTACCAACAATTTTACTTGTAAATGTTGAGCCTGAATTAAAGAAAACATTTAAGTCCCCCCCTAGAAGTAAGTCTAAATACGCCCCTGGTACAGGGTAGTAGGTATTAAAACTAAAATTATAATGCTATCTATATTGCTATTTCATTATAGCCGTATTCAATGTTGTTATTTACAATATCGTGGCACTCTATTAGATAACTTTTCTTAGTATACTTACTAGGTAGTTATTATTGAAGTTATGATTCTTGTTAAATATCATAATCAGATGATAAAAATATCTCACTAAATCTAGTACTCACCCAACCACCCATTTAAAATTATCGAGCAATTGCCCTTCAAAATCACTGTCAACACGCCACTGCTGTAGGATCTCTCTTACTTTCAATCATATTCTCACTGAATATAGCACATTTAATACGGAGAGTTAAACTGCGGATGTCCTACCACCTGACTGAAATATTAAATCCTGAACCAAAAAATATCAAACTTAGTCAATTTCTTAAAGAAACACACTTCATCGACTTCCTGTAACCAATCTCGTCACTAACCTTCTGTCAAAAAAAAAAAAAAAAGAAACCCCGATGAAAACCCAAAAGGTTACAAATATATGCTTTATTACATATATATCATTCACCTTTTCTTTTTATGATTTTATGAACATACTTATTTAAATATATATCTTTGTATTAATTTTATTTTGTCTTTACATTAAGTCTGTAAGTATTGTAATGTAAAACTAATTTATTTTTAGAGAAGACATTTTAAAATGTAGGGCATTATTGAATGATTACTTTTATTTACATACACTATAATGATGAACATTGGAACATTACTCTAATGTTCATGCTTTAAATATACACTCATTACCAGAATTATAGATATAACGGTCCCCACACACTGTCACGGTGGTGGTGGCGTTAAATTTCTACACACGTACTGTAATGGGAGTACGCACACTGCAGCGGTAAAATATCGCCGCACGATATTTATAAGAACCGCAACATGCTCGATTTCACCGCCACCGCGCAGCGGTATTTTCAAGTTACTTATCAAATAGACGCTAATAGTACATATACTATCTAATATATATGGTGTCTAGATTTCGACTGTTCCCTAGAAACTATTCAAGTCATAAATAATTCATATAAAAATAATCAATACAATATATATATATATAATATGTATAATAGTTAAGTACTTAATGTAATACGTACTATATAGATAAATCGTCAATTTATCAATGACATAGGAATTAATTAATTAGCTAAACAATTATTGTATGTAATATATAAATATATTATGTTTATACTAGATAAAAATCGCCACTGCCAACGCTGCAATGTGTTCAGGTCTGTGATTTTAATATTTCCACCACGGCAGTGTGTGAGGACTTTAACACATTAAATATTGTAAACATTTATATGAAAATATGAATTATATTTAAAAATATATTATTTTCAAAGTTCATACAAAAAATTCAGTAAATATAATTAATTATCAAATATAGCATTATTGTAAATTTGTGAAATAAAATTATAGGATTTTTCTGACATAGATGCATCAATAATTAATATCAAATTATAGGTATTTTTTAATAAATTAAAACACATAATTTACTAATAAATGAAACTTACACAATATATTTTTTGGTAAAAAGTTATAATGTACAAATAATATTAAAGTATATTGCAAAAATCTGAATATTTTAATTACCTAATAGAAACATCATAATACTTCATAAGCTAATATAATCAATGAGATAAAATTAAAATTAAATGTTTTTCTTCATTATTGTTTAGTAATGGATTGTATCTAACTGATCTATATAAGAATATTAGGAAGTAGTTATGAATAATGAATATTTATATAAAAAAAAAACTTATAATTTAATCTTTATGATCAAACAGCCAAAAAGAGTCACAACATACGTCGTCGTACTCATTAACTATACGTCATTTAGGGGGTTCCAAAGTAGCTGATCCAAAGTCAGTCATATGCGGGAATTTAACTTTTTTTCTATCTAGCTCATCTTGGGCCCACATTATTAACTTCATAAGGTTATAAAGTTTAGGTGTAATTGTAGGTTGATTGTGAAACCTTAAAATAGCTGCATTCAGCTCACTAGATACCTGAAAAGATGAAATTATAAATAATGAGATTTTATACAAAATTGTATAGTTAGAATTTCACTTTTTCTCGGTGTGTGGTCTGAAGAAGGTCAGCAAATGGACTTTTCTGCGGTTCTTCAAATGCTAATAAGGCAAGTGTTCTTTCCAATTCTGTAAGTATAGCGGGATTTCCTTCTCCTACTTCTGATAGTTTAGCTTGGGCAAATACAAGTGCTTCCTCAATATTATCTTCTTTGATTAATTCAATTAAATGCAATTGCTTCAAAAATAAATATAAATATAAATAATACAAATATTATATCTAACTTATTAAAAAATGTTTATTGATTATTAATTTATTTTTAAATTTAAATAATTAAATTTGTAAAGTAGGTGAATAATTTTAACAATTATTAGACTAGTAAGGTTTTTGAAATATCCATGAAATAATAGGCAAATATATTAACTAAAACTGTTCAATCTATGCATGAAGAAATAATAAGAAAATGTTGAAAAAAGAAAAATGTGAAGGGAAAAGACACATAGTGACACACAGCACTTCTTTCCTAAAATATAGATCATGGGTCTTTAACCCGCGGCCCACAATCACATTTGAAATTAAGCATGAATATTTTCTATTACGATAAAATTATAACAGCTAAGCCATCGCTTTCGGAAATATGCTATAAGATAAATTAAATTATCTACCTAGATATAAATGACCTAACTTACCTAGAGATAAATGTTGGCTGTTGCCTGTTAGATTGTAATTGATTGTGGAACGAACATAATACTTGTTTATGTGAAAAAGTCTTATATTTTCTTCATAATATTTGTATTGTAATATAATATATCAGTCAGTAAAAAACATAAAATTTCAAATAAAAGTCGCGTTTTTCAAGAAAAATGATCTAATAACTATTTTTTTATTCAAGTTAAAGAAAAGGAAATATGTTTGATTTGTCAAGAATTGATTGCAGAGATGAAAGAGTACAATTTAAAACGACATTAAGTTACCAAACATACAGCAAAATATGATATGATAGAAGGACAACTTCAAATTGATAAACTTGCATTTTAATGAAAAATATATAAGATTATTCTTCAAGTTTAAAAAAAGGTAATAAAGACTCAGAAGTCAGTGTCAAAGCTAGTTATATAATAGCACAAAAAATTGAAGCTAAATCGAAGCCATTTACTGATGGTGAATTTATAATAGAGTGCATGGAAGCAGCCTCTGAAATTGTATGTCCAGCACAAAAACAACTTTTTTCAAAATTGAGTTTATCAGGTGTAACTGTAGCAAGGCGTATAGAAGAACTAGGAACTGATATCAAAAGTATACTAAAAGAACGAATTTCTAAATTTATTTTTTATTTGCTTGCCCTTGATGAAAGTACAGATTTGTCAGTTACTGCTCAATTAGCAATTTTTGTTCAGGGTATTGATTCTAATTTTAATATCAATAAAGAATTAGCCACGCTTTTTCTACTGAAAGACAGAACAAAAAGTTGTAATATTTTTAAAATAGGTAATAATAATAATTTGTAATTAAAAATGTAATCATATAAATTGTAATAATAAAATTGAATTTTTGTATAAAATACATGTTTTTACTACGGATGTGACCCGCTGCATAAAAAGATTGAAGACCTCTGATCTAGATAATAGATTTAACTGATTTCTAATTTTTTTTTTTTTTATAAACTATTTGAATTTTAAATGAATATAAAAAAAAAAATTATAATCAGCAAATAAAAAATTTAAGTAGATATATTCTGGACATATAATTATTTAAACACTTGCAAACATTTCAAAATACATGGAAGTACTATATTTTACATCACCAAAATTGGTGGTATCACATAAACAATATCTATAATAGGTCAACTATAATTTTATAAAAGAATACATGCAAGCTAAATTGAAAATTGAATCTTATAATAAAAGGGATAAAATGTATACCTGTAAATGAAAGTATAAATCACGATCATCATCTAACAGTCCAGGATATAATTGGTTAATAAGTGTAATGGCTTCTTGCATTTTACCAGATTGAACAGCCTCAATAACTTTAATCCGATTACCCCAAGTGTTTAATTTGAGCGGAGAACTTATTCCTGCTTCTTGTTCAAATTTTTCAGCCGCTTCTTTGAATCCTTCTACATTATTTCACAATAACAAAAAACGGCACACAATAATCTCAATAAAATTTTCGAATGGATAAATTTTATTAACTTGCGTTTGTACTTACCACAAACCAAATAGTTCATAATCAATTTGTTCATGTCTTTTCGGTTGACTTTCATGTTTTCGATACGACTCAGCCAATCTGGTTTGGTGACATTAGGCTGCGTTGACGGTGAATAACTCATAATGGGTTTAAAATAACGTAACACGTAGCAGATGAAACTCTGACTCAAAAAAACTAAGGGAGACAATGACTTACTGAATTCATAAATCGTAATGCATAAAATGAAAATAATTATATATTACAATGTTGATTGTCAAAGGTTTTGATCTAGTGATATCAACGATGTGGTCATATGGCTGCATTGTACTCTTGTTTATGTTTATCTCAATCTCAAATGTGGTAACAAGATAACATTATCACAATATTAAAATAATTATAATAATAACATCAATAGTACATTTGGTTTTTTTTTTGTTCCGTTTTGTAATATAGTGAATTATTATTTATTAGTGAATGGTGTCCTATAATTTTTTTGTTTTAGTTGCTGTTGACAGTCTTTAATTCAAGATTAAATTATTATCATTTTATTCAATAAAACTTTACTTATTGGTGTCATGTCTTGAATTATAATCCTATAGTTTTTCATGGGCTGAAGTTTTATTATGGATAAACTAACCGTAATATCAGGAACATTATTCTTGTTGGCAGATGTGTTTGCTATCATCAGCTTAGCTATGCCAGATTGGATTATAACAGATGTAGGAGGTGATTATTTCAAAAAATAGTTTAGTGCCTTTATAGAAAATATATAACATCTAAATAAATAATGTTGGATGCTTATGTTATTAGTCGGCTATAATAAAATGTTAATATGTGATACATTGATTATTAGGCGACACAAGATTAGGTTTGATGTGGACATGTATGACTCTCTACAATAGACCACAAGTATGCTTCACTCCTGATCTAAGACTTGAATGGTTGTTAGCTTTGGTCAGTATTTTCATTGGTTGCATATGTATTACTACCACCATCATTTTGCTGGCTTCATCACATTGGGATCGTAATGTTATACCATATGCCCGTTGGGTAGGATTTACAGCCAGTAAGTCAGCCTGAATTTATGTTGCAGTTTTATTTCATATTTATTTTGCTAATAATTTCTAGTGGTACTGTTTTGTTTTGCTGCTGTTGTATTTCCAATGGGTTTTCACATACCAGAAATCGGTGGTCAACCTTATCAACTTCCAAACAGTCATCAAGTTGGCATTTCATATATTTTGTTTGTATTATCGCTCTGGGTAACTGTAATATCAGAGTTATTTGCTGGCAAAGTATGTTTACCCCATTTTTGAAGATATTTGTACAATGAATGGCTGTTATTGAACAATCTATATGATCTCAAATTTGACAGAAAAATAAATAAGTTCTGTTAAAAAAAAATATATATATTTTACAGATTTGATGATGAAGTATTTATATTTATGAAATAAATACATATATTCTATCCTATAACTTAATGTTAAGAAACTTATGTGAACATATTTTGTGAATTTTAAAAATATTTTGAAAATGTATGATAACATTAATCACATTTAATAATATATAATAATTTATTTAAATTATATTGTTTTTGTTAATAGGATTTGATTTAAGTTAATTTTTCTATCAAAATGTACATATATTTTGTCAGTTATACTGACTTATGCAATGATTACATAAGACTTAAAAATATATTTGAATATGTCATGAAGTTTACTTCAAAACAACATTCTCAATTTTCTTAATTTTTATTCTTAGATCCTTAAGTATTGATTTTAAAATTTACAATGTTAATAACATAAAATTGAAAAAATAATTTGAAAATGTAAAAAGTCAATTTCAACTTAACTTCAGGACTAACTCAAATGTATTGTTAGAAGTTTTATCTGATAACCAAGGAAGCCATATTAAATGGCAAAAGATTAATTCTTTTCGCCAAAAAAAAAAAAAACTAAATATTCCTCATAACAGTGAGTATTGATTTATACTTGCTTGTATTGCTTGTATGAAAGTGTCCATCTTCTTCTAATCGCTGCCGCGTCAGTCATTGTTCCCACTTTATAATCAAACTGTTTATTTTATATTATATTGGAACTGATCCATAAACTGTCGTAATTTAAAAGTTTATAAATATAAAATTCTAAAAAATATGACAAGGTACTTTTAAAAATGAATTACTAGATATTAGGGGTAATCCACTTAGGTTAAAATTTGCATTGAAACCTATTTTTTTTTTTCATAATTGTTATTGTAAATCCAATTAATAATAACATTTATTAATTGATAAATTTAAATCAAGTAATTAGAATATATTTATTTTTATTTTACAGAATATTTGTATTCTTAAAACATAGAGCATCATAAAATTGCATATGTTGAATATATTGCCTTTTTTAAATGACATAAAAACATCATATTTTAAGGATTTTAAGAGAATATTAATTCGACCTCTACTTTTAATAAATTGAATAATCATTATGATATCTGATCACAATGGCGCGAACACTCGTGCTGGCTGTTTACAGACTTCAATTGAAAAAACCTGTTCTACCACTGTCATTTTTCAGTGATTAGCAGAAGGATAAAGATTGACAGCATGACCCAACTACTAGACAGGGAAATAGAACAGGGTAATAACACACATTAATGATAATTTACTTTGCACACACTTTCATGGTATTATACATGTACGTGACAAATTGGCAATATTCGACTTCTTAAAGACTACCCGGATCAAATTTAATTTCTTCAGAGTATGTTAATTACTCAATTCTATTTTAATAAAATCAAGCATATATTTGTATTCATTAATTAGAAATCCATTGTGTGTTTATATCAAACATAAATACTTGGAACCAAAACTGAAGTTTTGTAATTAAAATTAATTAAAAAATATACTAACAAAAATAACCCTAGGTTAGATAAACGTAGAATTTTTAATAAAAATAATTATTGGAAGTATTGATAAAAGTATGATATATCCAAAACATAAAAAAAATTGACGGTCAAACGCAATAAAAAATAAAACTGTTTTTATATTCTAGAATTGTATAACATTTCTTGCAATACTTAATTTAACAATAACTGTAGTTATTATAAGTTTTTATAACTGTTACAGGTACACAATGAAACTAAAATCGTCTTGATATTACCATATGTAAATATTATTATTTTATTTATATTTTGCTAAAAATACAAAAGTATCCATTCAATATTTGAGAGAACAAATTAAAAAATATCAAAATATGAAATGATTATGTTATAGTTTACCTGCACTGAATGAAACACATTTAAAATTTGAATACTTTTGCAACCAGTATTTATAAATACTGCATTTAAAAAAATGTTATATACAATTATTTAATTTTTATAATATTATAATTATAATAAATGTCAAAAAAAATAAAAATAATAATAATAATATATAATTATATACTATTTCACAATTGAGAATTATACAATTTAAAATCTTAAGGTTAACTAAGTTAACCAAGTACATTTAATATTTTAATGTGCACATTTTAATCCCAATATTTAATTAATCCATCCCAACCAGCAGTTGCCACTTTGCTAGGTTCATGTGGATGCCATAATGCAGCAATGCATACATTATCGTGAGCTTTCCATTTAGTATACAATCGACTTGTCTTCCAATCCCAAATAAATACTTTTCCATCAGCATCACCTGAAACTAAATAACTAAACAAACAAATATAAAATTACTATTGTATATCTAGATATTATATATATCTGTACCCTGGAGGTAAAGGAAACCATGTCCATTTTTGAAGAAATTTAGTAAGCCTCAGGTCCTTGTACATTTTTGGCTCTATATAAAGGTATAAAGCACTATGTCACATTATCAAAAGTAACGGAAATAAGGAGCAATAAAGTAATTTGAATTAGTCACGAAAAAAAAATATTTTTAGATGAAAATAAACGAAAATTTAACTCCCTGTAAAGTTACTATTTTGTGACATGGTTTCATTTACCTTCGGGGTACAGATATATATATAGTATTTGTTATAATTACCTCATATCTGGTGAAAAATCTAATGAACAAGCATATCCAGCTACCATATGACCAGAAAAACTTTTTTTTCTATTTATTTTAAAACGATTCATCGCAGAAAATATTACTATTTTATTATCCATACTTTGACATGCTAACCACTTTTTATTTGGTGAAATAGTTACACTTGGCATAGAATGCATGGTTGGATCTGCTATATATTTCATATCAACTGGTATATCCCTAAAAAATAAATTTTATTTTTATTGTTTTTAGTTTTGTCAATTATTTAACTTAACTGTAAATAATATTTAATCATATACTATTTATAATTTAAATACATACCATTCCCAAACACGAAGACTTTTATCATCAGATGTTGTAACAAATCGTCTATTCTCATCAACAAATGTGATACTATTTACTGCTCCCAAATGTCTTTCGTATTCTTGAACTATATTTCCTGATCTAGTATCCCACTAAAATTAAAATAATTATTATATATATTAAGTGAATGTATTAATTTTAATTAATTTTTACTTACACAAACAATTTTTTTATCAGCAGTACCAGCAACAAATAAATGTTGTTTTTCTTCCTCCGGATTAAATTTTACACAATATAACACTTTGTGGTTAGTAAAACTTTTTATACAATCCCCAGTCTCTGTGTCCCATAATTTAACATACCGATCATATGCTATTAAAACAAGAATTTTTGATAGTTACTGTATACTAAGGTACATTTTATTAGTTAAATATTTACCTGCTGATAAAAATTTAGTGCCCTTATTATTAAAACAAGTATCCCTAACTGCTTGTGTATGACCTATATATGTTCGAATACATTTTTTATCTCTGTAAACATCCCATAGCTAAACCAAAAAAATGTTCAATTCACTTTAAAAAGGTATGTACATAATAAATTATTAAAATAAAATAACTACCTTAACTCTACAATCCATGCTGCAAGACATCAATAAATGAGCTGACCTTGGAAACCATCTAATAGCTGATATGCCTTTTGTATGACCCTGCCATGTATGTACATGTGCTTTGGGAAGAAAACATCTATCAGGTGGTGCATTTGATTTTAGATTAACACCTACATCTTGGGGTATATGTAAGAATGAACGCCCTTGGTAATCAACAGGATCTTTAACTGTAAACAGTTGAAAAATATTATACTTCAACTCTTGATCATAAAATTTAATAAAAATAAAAAATTACTGTGCAATATGGATTTCTCTTTAAAACTTTTATCTTCCAATTTTTTGCCACGTTTATGTTTTTTTGCAAGGAATTCTTCTATAGCAGCTGCATCTTCCTATTAATTAAAAATTAAATTAACTGTAATAATATCATTATCATAGTAATAAAATTAAAGCATAACAAGGGAAATTTTATCTTAAAAAAAATATCTAAAAGAATTCAATGATATATTTGCATGAAAATAATATTTTACCCCTTCTGGTTTTGCTATTTTTTGTTCATCAACATAACATCCCCAAGGTCCGAGGTACCCTTCAATATCTTCTGGATTGTCATTCTTATGTCGCTTTCTCTTATCAGCTAACCTTTTAGGTAATGATTCAAAAACTGTTTTAAATTCATTAGTATCATCAGGTTTGCGGCCAATGATTTCAGTAGAATCAACAGTAGGATCTAATGCATAACCTAATTCACAAAATTCATAAAAAGATACAACTACTAACATTGATTAAATCATTTAGTCTTATACATAAAATTACATTATGATGTATTTAAATACTTAATTTAATGTTGCTAATATTATATTTCTAATAATATTTAAAAACAAAATTTAAACATACCAAAACTATGAAATGTTCTTCTTTGAGTTTCAAACATAAAATCACTAATATGAGCTTTTTCAACAAATCCAGTCATCATATTTTTTGGAGCTTTTTGTTGTTGTGTTAAAAATGGATTTTCTGGGCCAGCAACTGGTGTAAAAAGCTCTTCGTATTTCATATTCCTAGTAATTTCTTTTGTACCAACATCAAGAAATTGTATTGAAGTATCTGGTCCCTAATTAATAAATATATGTTTAAATATTATACATTAACATTTTAACTTTGAAATTATCTTCAATATTGAAGTGACACACCCTAAGGTCACAATCAATATTTAGCATCAGATGGTCCTTAAAAGGAACATTTTGATTAGTCATTACTGACAGTGGCATTAATTTGAGTTGCTAGGTATCAGCGCCAAAGCCTAGATTATGATAATTTGAGGGGCGGGGCTAAACAATTTTAGGGGCCTATAACCATAATCAAAATATTGATGACTCACAAATAAATATATTTCAGAGTAGAAAAAATATTATAAATTTATTTCTTGCTTTTTTTAATACAAAAATAAAAATTTTATTTGTATAAATAATTTTTTCTTTTTTTTTGGGAAGAAAACCCTTTAATTATATAATCAGTATTAATTACCTCCAAAACATTACTCTCTGAACACAAAACAATTAAACTATTTAAATTTGTATGAGAACTGCTCGTTCTATACTTGTTTTTTATATGAGTTAAAAAAAAGTGTTAAAAAAACAAAAAAAACCTACTATCTGCCAGGGGCCTACTATTTTTTTTATATCTGTTGTGGGCCCAAGGCCATGGCTCCCTCTGCTCACCCATAATCCAACCCTTGTCAGCACCTAATGGTGGTAGGTATTGATACGTTAATTATATTTAGGTCATGTGAATGCATGTAAGCTACTACCAAGCTGGTGGTAGAATTGAATTGAATTGAATTCTTAATTGATATAGTATAAAATATTCAAATATTTATTATATTTATATTTCTATTTTAATTTTTTAAATTATTTATTATTTTAATACAACATATAATAGGAATTGTCGTGTTGATACCTGAAGTAAAATTGGTAATTACGTTATAAAACTTATTGAACTTATTAAATAGTAGCTTGAAAATATAATTAATAACTATAGAGTGTCCCAGCAAAAGCACACATTTTAAAAACGCAATAACTCATCAAAAAACCATTGGAATTTCAAAAATAAAAATTTACTATAACCATTAACATCTCCAATTTAATGATGAAAAATGATGTTGAGTAAATATATACGTTCGCGATCCCTAAATGCAATAGTGTGATAGTTAAGATTGGTGATCACTTTTGTGCACATTTCTCAGTCAATTCTGCCAATTACCCATCTGATTTCTTCCTTCAATTGATGGATGTCTTGTGGATTATTTATATAAACAAATCTGATAGTTTTACTAATTAACATACCCTGAGAGGTAGAAGTGAGCCTCATCAATGAGGATTATCCTACTGGCAAAATCTGCGTCGGGTTGGCTCAAAATCCATTCTGCAAATAATCTTTTCTTGCCATGATCTTTTGGCTTCAATTTTCATGTCAATGAAATCTTATATGAATGCAGATGAAGCTCGTTTTTCAAAATTCAATGAACATAACTTCGTGACATACCCAGTTGCAGTGAACATAGGTGAACAGACTTATGTAGGCTCACAAGAACACTGTTTTGCACTATGGCATTGTTTGCCATAATACCTCTGATAAGTGGCTTTCTTGTTCACAACTGAGTCAATTTTCTTAAATTTATCTATTAAACAAGTCAATAACGAATACGTATTGTTTCGTCCTAAGCTTACACAATGTTTTCCGTGACACTCTCTCCACAATTGTAGTAGGTTTTCACTATGTTTATGCAGTATTCAATAGTGAATCTCTCCAAGATGACGAATGCAGAAAAACAAATGCTTTTCAATAGAAAATAGGGTTATAAGACAAGAAAAACATTTTAACAGTACTTTTAACATAAAAACAAAAAAATTATGGCGTTTTTAAAACGTGCGCTTCTGCTGGGACACCCTTTACTTTATGATAAATGAATAAGCATTAATACATAGAAACCATAAATATTCAACAAAAAACGAAGTTTATTAAGCATCTATTAATATATAGTTTATTTGAAAATTTGAAAACTTACTGGAGGTAAGACTTCTGGAGCTGCATTAACTGAAAACTTTTTACTTAATTCATGAACACTGATTGCATTTTCAGTGGTGGGTTCTGGTGGTCCTTCTTCTTCACTACTGCTACCATATTCTTTTAAATTTAACATTTTATTTTTCTCAGTATTATACTTCTACTTGGCCTAAAACGAAATTTTCAACTATTACAAATGTTTATATATTTTTAATACTTATGGCTTACCATAAATATAAGATATGGATATGAGATATTTTTAAAATATTATTCAATCTAAGTAAAAAAAATTACTAAAATTTGTAGATAAAAACGTTGAAAAAATCAAATATGTTTATTTACACAAAGTAAATGATAACTTGTGGACTTGCAGAAGTTTTTTACTGATAACATAAATAATTAATAAATTACAGTGGCGCCACAAATGATGTCTAACATTTATTTTTAATTTTACAGATTTAGTTAGGTTTTATTTATTTCCGTAGGAAAACCTTTTTGTGGGACATTTGACGGTAATAAAAGGTATTCAATATTATTTATAGGACTTTTCTATTAATTTTCTTTTGTTTTATATAATAAAATTAACTTAAATTTAACACTTAAAATAACTTAAAAATGGATAAATTATCTATTGCAAGATTAGAAGATTTAATTGAACAAACACAGGAATCATTAGAACAAGTTTTACATATTAGAGGTATATATTAATATTTAATAGTCTTTATTTTATAGATAGCAGCATAAAAACTCTAGGAAGTACATTAAAAAATAAATCAAATAACCATTTATTTATTCATAAGAGAGCATTGTAGTATTATGTCAGCACATTTTAGTATTTATTATCCCCCTTCTCCTCATGTCAGTGTATATCAGACATAGGCTACCCACCTATCTTACGTCAACGTTTTTCATAGATCCACTAAATTCTTTATTCTTATTCATAAAACTATTTTTTTCAACTGTCAAAATGAAAGTAATAATAAGAATTGTAAGGATGGCACACCTTCGATGTTGTCGGGAATTCATTGATTTTTTTTTTTGCGCCTTTTTTCAAATGTTAATAGTTATGATGTGACATCAGATTTAAAATTTAGCCCCTTCCTCCTATATAAGGTAGTATCAGTTTTCTCGATCCCTCACCCTCCTGGTATGCTGACTTGATACTTGAATACTCTCTAATCTAAAAACTACTTATGACCTCCAAAATTATTTAAGATCAAACAAATAAAAAAATGTTCATAGGCCTTAATTTGGATTAAATTTAAAACTTGCTTAAATTGGAAAAATACAACTCTGTGATTAAATAGTGTCGTCACAAAATGGGAACATAAAAATTGCCTGTTCTTTTATATATACAAAGATTTATATATAAATTTATATACATACAATTTGAAAATAATTAATTAGAAATGTTCTTTAAAATAATAGCTTCGTCAGTAATTAATATTTTTAAAAAATGTTTTTTATTTTTTAGTGAGTGTTGCGAAAAATACCATTCAAATCTACACATTACTTGAACGTTTGCATGTAGCTTTGATTCAAGAAGGAATAAATGATACTACATTTCTGGATATTATCTTGAATACAGAAGTAAATGAATCAGTAGATTCAACAATGGAATCTATTTTGCAGGAAATTAATGAACTAATAACAAAATTTTATGAGTAGATTAGTAGGTGATTATAAAAAAAAAAAATACAATGACGTTTAATTAACAAGATATTCAGGATAATATTTTAGTATAATTATGTATATGTGTTCGTATCGAAAATGAAAATAAAATTCGTTTTTATGAAATCTAATTAATTTATTTTATTTTTATTTATATAAACAATTATGTGTATACAAGGGGAAGGATTGCTCATAAGGGCGCTTAGTGCCTCTTTAAACACTTAACATTCACGCATAAAAAAAGTTGATACAACCTAAATTAATTAAAATACAAGTAAAAATACAAATATTGAAAATCCTGGATTATCGAAATTACCGTACCAAAATACCGGCAAGGTTAGAAACGATATTTTTAGTATACATTCACAAGTACGGTATTGTTTTTCCAGAAAGGATAAAGTGGGGCAAATATTTTTTTTACAAGGGCTAAGGTTTTTTCAACAAATACTGAGGTTATTTAAATAAAATATAAAGATTTTCGTATCCGCTGGCGTATTTTCAATTTTTTCTGGGGGGGGAGGTCCACAGTTTATACATATAAACTATAATTAATATAAACTAAATATTATATTGTAATAGTTACGTCCTTGTGCATTTTTTGGAGGAAGTTAAACTAAATATATAATGTAATAACCGTATAGTCTTATGTAATATTATATATATATATATATATGTATCTAGTCTGGTCTAGTCTGGTAGTCTGGTCCTCCAGGTTGGGGGTTGAGCGCAGGGTTGACGACCCTGCCTTGTAAAAAGCTTTTTGTTCAGGATTCATACAACATGCCTCGGACTAGAGTATATGGTAAAACGACTGGAAACTGGAAAACGGAACAATTTTGGGGTACTTGGAATGTGCGATCTCTGCACAAATCAGGTGCGGCTTTGGATTTGGTCAAGGAATTAGAAAAATATGGAACGAAGTGTGTAGCACTTCAAGAAATTAGATGGGAAGATGCCGGGTCAACAAAAGTGTCTCAAACAACCATCTTCAACGGAAAATGCGAAAAAGGTCATAAACTGGGAACCGGTTTTGCTGTGCACGAATCAATTATACATTCAGTAAAGGAGTTTAGAGATATAAATCCGAGAATTACAACTTTAACAATTAAAACAGACAATTTTGACATGGTATTAATCAACGCGCATGCTCCAACTGAGGATAAGAATGAAGAAGAAAAAGAGCTGTTTTATGCAACACTAGAGGATACGTTTAGTATGTCAAAAGGTGATATAAAATTAGTACTAGGCGATTTCAATGCAAAAATAGGAAGGGAAGAGTGCTACAAATCAACTATTGGAAACTACAGCCTACATTCCAGCACCAACGATAATGGTACTAAACTAATCGACTTCGGTTTAGGAAAGGGTTTGGTGGTCAAAAGTACTATGTTCCAACGAAAAGACATACATAAATATACATGGATCTCGCCGAATGGGAGACATAAAAACCAAATTGACCATGTCCTAATAAACAATAGATTCAAAAATAGTATTCTGAATATAAGAACTTTACGGGGAGCTGATATGGACTCGGACCACCTACTGGTTGGTATATGGATGAAAGTTAAAATTAAGAAATATAAGAAAGGTAATTTAACAAACAAAGGACGAACCGATATAAATAAACTAAAGGACAAACAAATATGCAAAGAGTATGTAGAGTGCTTTCAGAATATTATTAAAAGTAAACAACTAGATATAGAAAGAAACTTAAATGTTGATAAAACTTGGGAACATGTAAAAGAAAGCATAAATGAAGCATCAACGAAAGTCTTGGGGAAAAAAGTATCGAAAACAAAACCATGGTTCAATACGATTTGTGAAGAAACTGTACAAAGAAGAAAATTAGCAAGACAAGAGTGGTTAATTGACACTAACAACGAAGTAACACTGAGAAGATTTAGAACTCGCCAAAAAGAAGCCAGCAAGATATTGAGGTGTGAAAAGAGGAAATACGTTCAAAACATATTAGAAACAGCAGAACTCGATTATAAAACACACAGAACTAGGGATATGTATAAGCGAGTGAATGATCTCAAAGGTGGATACAAAAAGAAAGAAAGATTTCTAAGGGATGATGATGGCTCCCTGATAACCACAAGTGAAGAGTTGGCAAAGAAATGGACTAGCTACTTTGAAAAGTTGCTAAACTGTGAAGAACCGAATGAAACCTTTAATTTTAATTTTAATCTTAATCAGGAAATCCAAGAATCACAGGATTGTGAAGAACCGACCTTGGAGGAAATAAAATTACAGATAAACATGCTAAAGAATAACAAATCCTCCGGAGAGGATGACATCCAATCAGAGCTCTTAAAGGAAGGCGGAGAGGAAATGGTAAAGTGGTTATGGAAGGTAATTCACGAAGTCTGGATAACTGAAAAAATGCCTGAAGAGTGGAAGACAGCGGTGA
Organism: Sipha flava; assembly: GCF_003268045.1. Taxonomy (NCBI): domain Eukaryota; kingdom Metazoa; phylum Arthropoda; class Insecta; order Hemiptera; family Aphididae; genus Sipha; species Sipha flava. The sequence goes on from NW_020273107.1 coordinate 2,278,998, forward strand.
TTTGTCCAATTCATAAAAAAGGAAGTAAACAAGACTGCAATAACTATCGTGGGATAGCCCTCTTAAACGTGGCGTATAAAATTTTTTCAAATTGCCTATTAACAAGAATAAAAACAAAAGCAAAACAAATTATTGGCAATTACCAAGGTGGCTTCAGACCTGGAAGATCGACCACAGACCAGATATTTATTTTAAGACAAATATTTCAAAAAATCTGGGAGTTCGATAGAGAAATACACGTTCTTTTTATAGATTTTAAGAAGGCATATGATAGCATCCATAGAGAAAGCTTAATAAACATCTTGAGAGAATTCCATTTTCAGGACAAGATTATAAAACTGATTGGGATAAGCATTTTGGAAACATTTGTCAAAGTTAAGGTTGGAAATACAAACTCAGACTCAATTTTAGTTAAATCGGGATTAAGACAGGGAGATGCTATGTCACCAATCTTATTTAATATAGTAGTAGAGAAAGTTGTAAGAGAGATGAATATTACACCGCAAGAAGGAGTTAAATTCCAGGAATCGTCCATAGGACTTCTGGCTTATGCAGATGATCTGGTGATCATGGAGGATTCACAAGACGGACTAAAAGATTTATTAAACCGGCTGGAGAAAGCAGCACTGAAAGTTGGACTCCATATCAATGAGGACAAAACGGAATATATGGTAGTAGGAAGACGAGATACTATAAGATTATATCCAACTCTTAACATCAACAACCGAAGTTTCAAAAGAACAAGACAATTTAAGTACCTAGGATCCATACTTTCAGAGAGAAATGAAATCGAAATAGAAATAGGAACAAGAATTCAGTCAGGAAATAAATGCCTTTATGGTCTTGCGAAATTACTGGGATCAAGATCACTTTCAAGAGAGTTAAAATTACAATTATACATCACATTAATATGACCTGTTATTACTTATGGAGCTGAGGCGTGGCCATTAAGGAAAAGTGATGAAAGAAAACTCTTAGTACTGGAAAGAAAAATACTGAGGAAGATCTTTGGACCAGTAAAAGACATGTTCAGTGGGGAATGGAGAATAAGGAAAAATGATGAACTAGAGACACTCTTTCATAAACCCAGTATACTCGAAACAATAAAGAACAGAAGATTGATTTGGGCTGGGCACGCCTGGCGTAGTCAAAACCCACTCATACGTATGGTACTGGAGGAGAACCCTAATGGAAAAAGACCGCTGGGAAGACCACGTCGGAGATGGGAGGACGGAGTTAGGGATGATGTGAAAGCATTAGGTGGAGGAGAAGATTGGAGATTACAGGCATCGAATAGAGAAAACTGGAGGCAAGGATGTATGTCGGGATGGTCCTAGTGGCCGAGTTTACCGAAGAAGAAGAAGATATGTATCTATATATTGTATTTAGCAATATATTATAAAGAATTGTTATAAAATAACTTCCAACTGTCTCGATTTTTTTGGCAATATAAAAATTATCATATATTATATACATTTTATTATTTTTATAACTTAACCACAGTATTCGTGAGTACAAATACTATAAACGATTATAATAGTATTTGGTATTTAATATTTGGTGAGTCGTGTTCTGACATTTATTTAAAAGTGTCATTGATAATATGAAAATTCTTATATTATCTATGGAAATTGCAGATTAAACTATTAGCTGATAAGGCTTAATTTGATAACGATCAACGCTACACTATAAATGCTGTGCCTACATTTACACTTGGGTCAGTGTGAAAAAAGTGTACACTAATATTACACTTTTTTAAAATAAAAAGCGTGTAAGACTACATTATTTCAAAACAAACGCCTTGGTGTATACTTGTTGTGAAAAAGTGAACACTTTCACACAAAACGAACAAACATATGAAAAACTCTATTAGATTTTATCTATTCTGTGATAACACTAAAATGATAAAATCCATATTTTAGTTTATTGTTAACCATTAACTCATACCTATTATTTTGCAATAAAATACTATTCATTAAAATTTTTTTTTAATTGTTCAGTTTTGTTTTATTAATTCAACTAAATATATTAATATGTCATTCAATGCTGATTTTTATAATTGATTTTAACATCTCACTTTGAAAAAAATACACTAAATATGAGTAGTAATCTTAGTAGCTCTTTAAATTATGTATATAGTTGTTCTTTAGAGACAAATGTGCAAATTAAAATCGGAACTCTTGAAGGTATCAAACATAATTATGATTATGAAAAAATATTAAGTGATCCTATGAAAAAATTTTCTGGTTTATACCAAAAGTCTTTTTCTGATCTTGTTATATACTGTCAAGTATACAGTGATGGTAAACCATTAAGTTTACCAGTTTCAACTTCATACAAACATTTTACTAACCGCTGGAGCTGGAACGAATGGGTTGTACTACCAATTCAATTTAGTGATTTACCACGTAATGCCTTATTAACACTGACAGTGTACGATTGTGCTGGACCAGTTACTATGACAGCTGTTGGTAGTACATCTATATCATTATTTGGTAAACATGGTGTATTTCGACAAGGTATGATTGATCTCAGGGTATGGCCTGATAGAGATTCTGATAGTAATATATCTTCTACACCAGGCAAGTGTTTATCGGATACTAATCGTATGCAATCACTTGCTAAATTGGCCAAACAGCATAGAAACGGAAATATGCCTGAAGTTGATTGGTTAGATAGATTAACCTTTAGAGAAATTGAACTCATTAATGAAAAAGAAAAAAAGACCTCAAATTATCCTTACTTAATGATAGAATTTCCAGAAATTATATCAAATGGTATTGTTTATAGTGTTGTACATTATGAACAAGATGGTGATGAAATATATCCATTTAGAGTTAACCCAGATATAGTTACTGTACCAGATGCTGAAGTTATGCAGGAAAATTTAGTTGAAAGTAAACATCATAAACTTGCTAGAAGCTTAAGGAGTGGAATATCCGATAAGGATGCAAAACCAACTGCTCCACTTAGAGACATGTTAAATACCATTGTTGGTTATCCTCCTACTAAAATATTGACAACAGAAGAACAAGATCTTATATGGAAGTACCGATTTTATCTTTGTAATCAAAAAAAGGCCTTAACAAAATTTTTAGAATGTGTTAACTGGAAATTGCATGGAGAAGCTTTACAGGCATTAGATATGATGTATCAATGGGCTCCAATGGATGTAGATGATTCATTACGTTTATTAAGTCCGGCATTTAAACATTCTTCAGTACGGAAATATGCTGTAGAAAGGTTACAACAAGCTACTGATGAAGATTTACTTTTGTATTTGCTACAGTTAGTTCAAGCACTCAAGTACGAAAATTTCGAACATATAACCAACAGTTTAAAGTTAATGGAAGACAAATATCCAGTAACCGATAGTTTAACAGAATCAATATCTGGATTAAGTTTAAAAGACAGTAGTGATAGCAATATTCCTTGTACAATTAATCATTTTGAAATGTGTAGACCAGAAGATATGGATCTGGCACGGTTTTTGATTCATAGAGCTAGTAAAAATTTTAGTTTGGCAAATTATTTTTATTGGTATTTAATGATTGAATGTGAAGATCAAGATTCTACTATCAAACAAGATATTCGTGTTCGTAATATGTATTTGAGTGTTATGAAAACATTTTTGATGACCTTATATAATGGTAGTACTGAATGTCAAAGGATACATGCAATGTTAACACGTCAACAAAATTTTATCGATCGTTTGGTCAGGATTATCAAAACTGTTGCTAGAGAAAGTGGTAATCGTAAAAAAAAAATTGATAAGTTACAAGCACTATTAGCTGAAACTGATACAAAATTTAGTTTCATGACTTTTGAACCTCTTCCTTTACCGTTGGACCCTAGTATACATATTACTGGTATAATTCCAGAGAAAGCAGTTCTATTTAAATCTGCTCTTATGCCTTCAAGACTTACATTCATGGTGCAAGACAACAAAGAGTATGTAGCTATTTTTAAACATGGTGATGATTTGCGACAAGATCAACTAATATTACAGATCATTACACTTATGGATAAACTTTTAAGAAGTGAAAACTTGGATTTGAAACTTACACCATACCGAGTGTTAGCCACAAGTACACGACATGGTTTTGTCCAGTTTGTAAATTCACTGCCTGTAGCTGAAATATTAGCAACAGAAGGTTCTATACAAAATTATTTTCGTAAAAATCATCCAAATGAGAATGCACCTTTTGGAATATCTCCTGATATCATGGAGAATTACATAAAAAGTTGTGCAGGTTATTGTGTAATTACATATTTACTTGGAGTTGGTGATCGTCATTTTGATAATTTGTTACTGACATCAACTGGCAAACTATTTCATATTGATTTTGGTTATATATTAGGAAGAGATCCTAAACCTTTACCTCCTCCTATGAAATTAAGTAAAGAAATGGTTGAAGCAATGGGTGGTGTTAATAGTGAACACTATCATGAATTTAGAAAATTATGTTATACTGCCTTTTTGCATTTGAGACGCCATGCTAATCTTATACTGAATCTTTTCTCTTTAATGGTAGATGCCAGTGTTCCTGATATTGCATTAGAACCGGATAAGACTGTAAATAAAGTTCAGGATAAGTTTAGATTAGATTTGGGAGATGAAGAAGCTGTACATTATTTACAAAATTTATTGGATATGTCAGTTACAGCTGTGATGGCTGTACTTGTTGAGCAGTTGCATAAATTTGCTCAATATTGGAGGAAATAAAGGTGAACAATAGAATAAAAACTAAAAATAAATAATTTTGGAATTTTTATTTAAATGTTATATCATGAATTGTATTATTATTATCTTGTGGATTATGTAACATATGCAAACAATAAAACCCTTTATGTATTGATAATTAACTATCATTAAGCTATATGTTATCTTATCTAAATAAAAAATGTGCTGGTATTAACTCCATAAGTTTAAATTGCACTTTGCATGATTAATTTAAATAAAATTGTAATTGAATTAGAAAAAATTATTTATTTTATTTGTTACTTTTTACTGAAAAATTAAATTAAAAAATTGTGATGGAATTCAACGCATCTGGTAATTATCTTATCTAACATAGGAAATAATTGTATTTATTAAGCTTTATTATTATTAAAATTTGCAATGAAAATATACTAGTATGATATTATTTCTCAATTGATTGAAGCTAATATCCTAAAATTTGTCAACTTTTATATATATAAACATCTGTAAACCATACGGTATAAAATTCTCAATATCAATTGTACATAACTCATATATACTAAGTGAAAAAAAAATTATTGTAAAATTGTTTTTGTTTTGATAATATTGTTGATACATAAATAAATAAAATTCTGTTTATTCATTTTCTTGTTTATATTACGTCGTAATTATTATACTACATTAAATGAGTATTTAAAGATAAATACTATTTTATTATAATCTTAATAAAATATTCGTTTTTATGAAATTGAAAAAAAAACTTGCTGTATATAAAGTGAGTATTCATATTATATATATAAAAAATTGATTAGAGATATTAATATATTAGATAAATAAATTATCTGTATATTTGTAATTATGAAATTTTGATTAAGATACCAATAAGAGCTAATTATTACACTTATATTGTTAACCTTTTATAGCATACTTAGTAGCTAACTCATACATAAAAATTGGTCCCGGATGTAAATTTTTTTTTTTACGATTGATTCTTAACAATATGTATTGATAGATTTAAATATATATCATCTATGTTAAAATATTGGCATAACTGTATTACATTTTATAATAATGTGTTGAAAATTAAAATAATTCATATTTATTCTTATTTAGTTCTTGCCTAGTATATTTATTTTCAAATTGATTTATTAGTTTTTATATTTATTTTGAAATTATTATTTTTCTAACATAGAACATCCTCATACAAGGTACAATCCCTTAAAAGGAGAATGGATTTTAGTATCTCCTCATAGAATGAAAAGACCCTGGGATGGGCAAAATGAATATGAGTCCAGTAATATGGGTCTAGAGTTCGATCCTACCAACCCCCTGTGTCCTGGTGTAATAAGAAGTAACGGTATAGTATGTAATAATGTAATGTAATATGTAATGTGGTGAATATCATTTTTAATTCTAGAATTTATTTTTTATACTCTTAGTTGACTCCAGAGTACAAGTCTACATATGTATTTACAAATGATTTTCCAGCCCTGTTGGAGGATACGCCATCACCTCCACAAAGTGATGATCCTCTTTTTCGCTTTGAAGGAGTTCAAGGCACGTGCCGTGTTATGTGTTTTCACCCTAAGTCAAATATTACCATTGCTCTTATGTCTATAAATGATATAGTAAATATAATTACAAGGTATACATTTTAATATTGCCACTCAATAGTAGTTTTAGTTACTGTAAAATCTCAAATCTTAAAAAGAGAATGGGAAAAGTTTGAGTTAAAGTATGTTATTCAGTTAGAATACAACTACTAAATTGGAGCTGTTAAATAATTTAAATATCGACCTTCTTCAACTTAACAATACGTTTCTACACTCTAAAATAATATTTAAAATGTTTTTTTTTTTTTTTTTAGATGGATAGAACAATTAGAAGAATTAGGAAAAACTTATGTTTGGGTTCAAATATTTGAAAACAAAGGGTCTATGATGGGTTGTTCTAATCACCACCCTCATTGTCAAATTTGGGCCTGTTCATTTTTACCAAATGAACCTCGAATTAAGGATATTAAACAGAGAGAATATCTGGAGAAGTATAATAGACCAATGCTTATGGATTATGTTAAACGTGAATTAAAAGCCAAAGTATATAATACTAAGATTATAGTTATATAAATTAATATTTGACAGATATACTTCCTATTATTTATGAACCTATATTATAAAATTTTGGTCAAAATTATACTATTATTTATTGATTTCTGAAACTAATATATATTTGCTCAATATAACTGATTACATTTAGGGACATATTTAGGGGGGGGGATGATATGGGTTTTTGAACACTCCTCATCGACCGTATTTTATGGTATTTCACCAAATTGCAAACTTAATTACAGTATAAATTAACTAAACGTAGGTATATATAAATATAATCATTTTTATTAATATAATAATTTATATAAATACATGGTATTTATAAATGTAAGGAGTAGGGGGGGCAGAACCCCCACTTACTATAAGTCTATTAAATTTTAAAACACCTCCGTTAAATGAATCCTGGATACACCACTGATTACAGTCATACTATAAATCACGATTTAAGATATACATATATATTAAATGTATAAAATTATATATATTAAATTGTGCTATGAATATAGTTAACTATTTTTTTATATTTGTTTCAATTTTTACTCACAATTAGTTGCTTAACAAATTTATCATAATGAAGTAATTGATTAAGGAAGAATACATTTTTTTTCTGTAAATAATATTCTGTCCCCCAGACAAAATCCATTATAAATTTGTTTTTCAATGAATGAAGAATCATTTTATTTTACAATGCTAATATCTTAAGAATTATTAAAACATGAATTAAATAATTTAGATTTTAGCTTTTATTCACATTTTTATGGTATAGTAGGAGTATATATATATTTTTTAAATTCATTCATAAGTATAGCTTGTATTTGCTATACTTATAAGATAAATTTATCTTAAATCGTAAATAATTTAAGTTTAGAATCATGATTTTAAGAAATATCACGTGTATATCTATATATAAATTTAACTATATTATTTTATATAGGTTAGAATTGTTACAGAAAATATCCACTGGGTTGTTTTGGTACCATTTTGGGCAATATGGCCATATGAAACAATGGTATTGCCTAAGAGGCACATTAAAAGAATGAACGAAATTTCAGAAAACGAAAAAACCACTTTGGCATCAGTAATGAAATTATTAGTAATTAAATATGATAACATGTTCAAAACGTCATTCCCATATTCGATGGGTTGGCATGGTAAGTTTTCAATATAATTCAAAAATAATATTAATAAATATATTATTTTAATATAATAGATTATCTATTATATCAATAATTAGGTGCACCCACTGGGCAAATGTATGACGATAGTGACCACTGGGTATTCCATGGAATTTATTTGCCCCCATTACTACGTTCAGCAACTATAAAAAAATTTATAGCTGGGTAATTTTAGTAACATTAATAATGAATATAAATAAGTATTTATAACTGGTGTTAATTGATAACTAATATTAAATATATATACATACATTTTTTAAATATTTCAATATTGGATGATATGTTTAGATTTGAACTGTTAGCTCAGTGTCAAAGAGATTTAACGGCTGAACAAGCTGCAGAAAAATTAAGATCTCAACCTGATGTTCACTATTTGCAATCAAGTTAAATATACATATAGCACTAAAATGAAATTTTAACTATAGAGAAAAAATATTATATTTATTTATAAATAACAATGAGAATATTAATAATCAAATAATGATCATACAACTTGTGATTTAACAATTAATAGTTATAACTAATATTAAAAATTTATGATTTTATTATATTGGCAATATTTTTATCTACTTGCTTATTGTTATTTTATAAATTTATCTATGTCTCTTGAAGATTTTACATAATAATAAATGAAAGAATTTAAAATTTTAGTGAATAACTATTCAATTTTGACTTATATCATCTTATAGCAAAAATATATTAGTAACAAAATGTATCTGTAAGTATCTATTTTGTAATCATTTTAGAACTTGCATAAAAAGATATAGTGATATACTGATGTATATAAATGTTACATATACACATTTATCCACATGTCTAATTTCTGCAATCGTATGTTCTATATTGCAATATTTTATTTCACATTCTAGCTGTATGTAAATACAAATCACTGAAATTTGAACATGTTGGTCTATAATAATACTGACATATAATATTTTTTTGATCTATTAAAGCAGTGGTTCCCAAACTGTGCACCGTGGTGCCCTAGGGACACCACGACCACCTTCTAAGGGCACTGCAGTCTACGACTCATAAAAAATAGTTAAAAATGTATAAAATTGTTTTTCCTTATTGTTTTCGTAAAAACTTTTAAAAAAAAAATGTAATATTTTCTATTGTATAATCGGATATTCTCATTTTAACCTTATAATATTTTTGTATAATAATTATAATCATAATAACAATAATTTTAACTTATCTATTTTTTAAGTTTAAAAATGCATAATTTAAAACGGAATTTATATTTTTTTTTGTTCTATCTTTAACTCACAGCCAGGGTACCGTGGCTAAATTGAGTCCAAAAAAGGCACCACGGAAAAAAAATTGGGAACCGCTGTATTAAAGTATTTGAAAAAAAAAATTAACACAGACTGTGAAAGATATTATTTTTAGCTGTTCCTGACCAAAATTGTTTGTGATCTCAAGATACAAGTGTAAAGTACTTATTAAAATAGTAGTCATGTATAAAAAATTAATATACATTAGCAATATACATAGTAACCAGTGGTAAAACAATTTTTTTCATAAATTTAAAATAAGGAACGTATCTAATGGTAATTGGTCGTGATACAACTAATGCATTTCACAACGACAGTCCTTTTAGATTATTTAGATTTACTATAATTATGGAAAATAAGATATACAATAAAACAAGATTGTATAGCTCAGATTTCTAGCTTGGTTTGCTATAAATCGAGAGCATAAAGAACTATATGCAACTTTTATAACTTCCGAACCCTAGTTATAACATATTTTACGGAGTAAAAATTAAACCTGTTTAAATATTATACAATATTCAGTACAAAAATTAAAGATTGAAAGGGACCCTAATGTACGTGTAGCCATAATTGTTTTTAAAAATTAAAATTGTACATCATACACAATATACTTTTCCTACATTTAATCGAATACGGTTCCCTCGTCTATGCAATTAGAAAATAAATATTTCGATGAATATATTATTTGATATTTTAATGTTTCTCAAAAATGATGCCATGTAATAAGTAATTTATCCTATGAATCATTCACCCTTATTATCGTTGACAATTATTTTAGTTTAATAACATTATTGGGATAGAATATTCTTAAAAGTGGCTTTATATCAATTGCGCCGAAAATCGTAGGTAAAAAAAGAAAAATTATGGAATGGAATAAAGGTATGCTTTTATTGCGCCGGTATAAAAAGGGCAGTGATAATAAATCATGGGTATACGCATTATTTCGTGTAGTAACTATCAGTGGCGCCGAACACTTACTTTTCTGGGTAAATTTTCCGTCTTTATATTCAATCAATAAATATGGAGTCAGCTTTTTGTTTTTTAATTAACATTTTTCATCATACGTAAATTTATCTAATGTACAATGTTTTGATTCCATTATTTCAATATTAAATCAAAAACGCTACAAGATCTAATGTACAAAGGCAAATCAAAAAAAAAAAAAAACACAGACTATATATATATATATATATACTTATATACTTATATATATACTATATATACTTCTATTCAAAAGAAAACACCGCTTGCGCGACTGGTTTTGGTTCGACGGCGCGCATCCCCCACCAGTCGATACAAAATAATAGTTATATCAATAAAAATTAATTTATAAATATTACGTACTGATTCCTATATAACTGTACATGCTACACCACCGCGCCTGTCAGATATCTATTAATTGTAAAGAAATTATTGGAATTAGGTGTATGCTCGTCGGCAAACTTTGATCGGCGACCGTCGTGCGCGATCGATGTCTCGTTTCAATGAAAGTGGGAGAAATTGGCTTCGGGACGGTTGACAGCCATCAGTCTTCATGCGCGAGAGCTGTATATTTTCTTTTGAAAAGAATAGTAGTCTCTCGGACTCCGTACAGTAACTATTATCGCTAACGATTCCCCACGAACTTTTATTTACCTCTTATCTATTAGAATGGAGACCGTCACAATCGTTTTTCGATGCCGTCGTCCGTCGCTATCGCTAAATTCGAAAATAGCTCAGAATGTATTTTCATTGAATCATACGTATTCAATACAATAAAATACAATAGTGTGTTGAATACACCACGATGGACATTATATAATACACACATACATATATATATATATATATAATAAATAATAAATATAGTTGACAACAGTATATTATTTACACATAGATTACAAAAATATTTGAAAATAATTTAAAATTTTTTTTTATTCCAATGTTATAATTATTGGGGATACGCCACCTCAAAGTTTCCCCTGACGTACCACCACTGGTCAAGCTATACGCTAGATACGGCCGTATACCCGCGTATCATCAATTTCTCGTAAGCTATACGCCATGGATAAAAATAGCGTATTGGGTATACGCCGTATACCCCTGTATAACTTTTAATAAACCATTGAAAAAGGGTATAATTTATAGATATACACCTATTGCGCCGATCGATAATCCAGTTAATACATTTTGTGATTACCTCATTGATACATCTATTGATGAAAATGCAACTTTTCCCCCGTATCTTTGGTCATCGTATAACATATCAGGCGAAAGAACAACAAATGCCTGTGAGGCATTTCACTCAGCGTTTGGGAAATATTTTTATTCACCCCGTCCAAATATTTTTGTTTTTTATAAAGTCTTAAAAATAATGTAACACAACAATCATAATACGTGTTCTCTTAGCTATCACAAATAGACCAAACTCTACATTTATGAAAAAAAAATAAATCAATGAATATTTTAAGGAAATTCTAATAATATGATCCAGTGGCGTAAAGATAGGATGGCATGACGGGCCCACGACTCTAGAGGGTCCTTCAAGAAAAAAATAGTATATTCAAAAACAAATCACCATTGTAGTGAAATTTATAAATACGATTCTGTTTAAAAATATATGTATATTCTTGTAAAATAAAATAAATTTAATAACTGATCACGATTATATTTATAGACTATTTTATTTACCAGTCCGTCGACATTGTCGATATTAATATTACTATACATTTAATGATATTGTTATTTGTAGAATAGAAACAACAATGAAGCGTATCGCAATCACTTGTCTTTGAAACCGAACATAACATTTATATTTTATATTTAGATACTAGATTAGATTAGAACTATTCTAGGAAAAAGTGACCGTCGTTTAAGCTATGGTTTCCTAGAAAAGCGGTGCCGTTATCTAGCGGCCGCCATTTTACGGTTAAACCTAAGGCCGAGCGCCCACCAAAGTAACGTGACGTGTGGCGTGGCAAGTGATATAGCAAACACGTAACAACAAAATGACGAATGGTGTGACACAACGCCTACCTATGTATCTAGAAACTAGTAACACCAGTTGTCAATATGTCTTCTTCTTCATCGGATGACGAAAGTTTTTTGGCTTTAGTAAATTTAATCAATGTTAATAACAATGTTAATTACACCAACAAAATGTATGTTAAAATCTGGATCGTCTTTCATTTTTAATTTAGAAAATTATGAAAAGAAAAGTTAGAAAATTAATAAAATAATTAAAATAACAATATTTTTCAAAACACTTGTCACTCTAGTCGGTAAAAACACGTAACACGTGGCAAAAAATGGAACATGCTGCATTTGAATGACACCGAAGTAACATGTAGTTTGTCATATCACAGTCGTATCACTTTATTTGGCGTTAAATCTATTAATTACATTGTTTTGATACAAAATAGCATGCTAGATGCATGCTACTTGCTACTTCACTTGCCACGCCACATGTCACGTTACTTTGGTGGGCGCTCGGCCTAACGGCCGTCTTTACGGTGACCAAACTGTGGTTTCCTAGAAACTGGTGCGACCGCATTCAATTGTAATCAGTACTTACTCGAGCGGTAGGTCGTGCACGGGTGGAAAATGGACGATCTGGACATAGCTTTATTCGTATGTTTGAAAGATAAAGAGTCATCAGAAAATGAAAAAATAGTTCGGAGGAAAGTGTAATGTTCAAATATCGTGATACTAAGGGTGCATTTAAAATTTTAATGTGTCATCTGGGCTTGTCTATACTCTTTATATTTTATATTGTATAAAGCTTCATTATCTTTTACAAAATCAATTAATAGTTCATCATTTTCGCTCGTCCAAGTCGCGTTTCCACTCATTTTATTAAATAAATGTTCACCGCTACACGCGAAAAAACGTTGAACAACTGTATATCACCGCTATGACGGCCGTCATACAACTGACAGCACCGCTATTTGACGTTACGGTGACACTCAACGTACTCTAGGAAACCTACTCCGATGTTATTTATAGAAAACGTATGAGTGACGTCACCCAACGCTATATTACGGCCGCTAGATAACGGCACCGCTTTTCTAGGAAACCATAGCTTTAGTCGTTGTTACTCGATGTTCTTTTAATTTATATTTTATTTTGTTATTAGTCAATGACGTGTCGTTTGGGCTGTTCGTTAAGAAACAGTTTTTGCGCTTAAAATTAGATTTGTTGAAATTCAAAAAGCTTTAACAAAAGTTATACTTTGCAGCTCTAAGATAGATGAGCGAAATGAAGCTGAAGGGATTAAAAAACAAATTGAAAATTATAATTTTATTTGCACTTGAGTTTTTCAATGTAAAATTTTACAAATTATAAACCTAACTTCTAAAATTCTCCAGTCAAAGTCAGTTGATTTAGATAATGCATCCAATTTATTAAAAAACTGTTATGAACAATTAAAAGAATATAGATGAAATTTTAATGATCTCTTGGAAGAAGCAAATATAGTTGCTAAAAGTTGGTCTATATCTACAGAGTTTCAAAACAGACGTCGTAAAGTTGTAAAAAGATATTTCGATGAACTATGTACTAATATGCATTTAACTTATCAAGAAAGCTTATTTCGTGTAACTTTTTAATAGAACGTTGGATATATTAATAAATCAAATGAGTAAACGTTTTTTAAGTTTTCATGAATTAATGCTAAATTTTACATGTTTACAACAATATTTTCTTACATCAGCAACAGATTTAGAGCTTTTAAATGAAGCTACAAAGTTGGTATACAAATATGATAAAGACATATCAAAAACATTTACTAGTGAAATTTTAGCTGTAAGATCAACTCTTAAAAATCAAATAATTCAACTTAATTCAACTAGAGATCTTGCTCAACTTTTAATGGTAAAAAATCATTCTTTAACAGCCAGTTTTTCAGAAGTATGTACTGCTCTTTTATTATTTTTTACAATTCCTGTTACGTCTACAAGCGCGAAACAGTCATTTTCGAAACTAAAAATTATTAAAGGATATTTAAGTAGTACAATGATGCAAGATCGTTTAAGCGACCTGGCGTTAATTTCATTCGAACAAGAAACAGCCCGAGAAGTGGACTTTCAAGATTGAATTGATATGTTTGCCGAAGCAAAAGCAAGAAAGAAGAAATTTTGAATATTTAAATTTTGTATTGCTTCGTATATATTTTTTAAACCAAAAAATGTTTAATAAAATTTTACTATAAAAATAATATTAAACTAAACAAGTTTTTTATTGTTTGTAACCTTAAAGGGTAGAATTTTATAGGTGGTTAGTTTATGTAGGCTATTCCTCATATCTTTTTCTTCCAAATTTATAAAACTAAGGGCCCGATTGGATTATTTTTCCACGGGCATTAAAAGTTCTGGTTACGCCATTGATATGATCTAAACTTTTAATGTAAATTTAAACAGTGTTCGGAACGTTCAGTTAAAAATTTAACTCGCACACGTTCACGTTCATAAAAAAAAGAACTCGTTCACGTTCATGTTAATTTTTTCGATTATTATATTATTCATTCAGTTTTTCAAAAGCCATATGATTATGATGATGAAATAAATTTGAACATCCCAAAAATCGTTGAAATTCATTAAAAATATAAACATTGTTCATGTTTACGTTCAACCTGAAAAAGCAATTGACGTTCATGTGTCGTTTACAAAATGTAAATGTGAACACGAGAACGTTATGTTTCAACATCAAACCATCAAATAAAACGATAAATAAGTTACAAAATCAAGTATAATGAAAACAATAATAAATACAATTTTAAAATTATTATAAACCTCTTAATTTTTAACACGATAACGTTGTCGCCCAGTAATTAAATATATCGTTTTCTAGGCAACAAAAAATATTTACCTGTCGCCCAGTTTATTAGTTAAAATATGCACTGAAATAAATAGTAAAATAGATATAACTAATTTAATAACTAATAAGACCTAAAAAATTTTCAAAATTTTTAGGATTAGTGTAAATATATACATATAATATACTTTTAGTGTTAATACCAAATATGTAGAATGACAAATTTGATTTTAATTTTAATTTTTGTCTTAGTCATTATGATTTTTACTTGTACTGTATAATTGTTATACCAGCGCAATATATGTATACCTTTTAAATATACTCTTTTTATACCGGCGCAATAGTTGTATACCTTTTTAATATACCTTTTTATACCAGCGTAATTAATGAATACCGTTAAAAGTATATTTTTAACGTCTTTTTATTTAATTTTTTTTTAATCTTTAAAATTTTGTATTTTTTACTATATGTTTAGTGTTTTTGATTTTTATGTACATATTTTAAAGATTTTGGTTCTCATAATTATTGTATCATTCAATGTATGCAATAAATTTCATTTTCGATAGAAATTAACCAGAATTAATACTTGTATTTAATTGATAAAAGGTAGGTACAAAAAAGACTAAACAGTAAATCAAAAAGTAATTTTTGTTTTCAAGCTACCTATTCACCCCTCCTCACGAAACACTTGTAATTTTGAACGGATGCGAGTCGATGCAGGTGTAACCCCGCGTTTATTTAGGACATCGCACTGGCGCACTCGCGTCCTATCTGGACTTGCGCCCTTCCGACCTGTGATTGCAGCTTGTTAGCCGCGTTCAATATATGTATTTAACGCCAGAATTGTTCGCGTTCTTATTATTATTTTATAAAAGTCAGTTTTCTTACGAAAATCGGTAAACGTAAAACTGTAACATTACTGCGATTTACATGTTACTAGTATTGATTTCGAATGATAGACCTGTACAGGCACGATATCGCTCATAGTAGTCATAACAATATTTAGGTACACGTTTATTGCATAGTGCAAGCTCGCGCACATCACATATAATATACATGGAATCGATAAAAGGTGAGTGTGTGCGCGGTTTTAATATGTGTCGATATAGTGGCATAATAAATGCATCATATTCATGTGTTTATTTTACGAGAAAAAGAAATATTAATGAAAAACAAATTTTACTTAGGTATTTAATATAATATAAATAAGTGAGCTCATGATTAATTTATACTTATTAAGATAGATAATATATATATGCACCGTACACGTTTTTATAAATTAAATCTTTTGATAAAAACAATTTAAACTATAATTTTAAATATATGACGAATAGCCCTAGAATCAAGAAAGGTTAAGGGGAATATTTCTTTCATATCTTTCTTGGCGACAAATATGTGCCACTTTTTTTATGCACATTTCTACTACATATGTGTAGGCAGTAAGGCATCTATCATAAGTTGAGCTTTAACAAAATATATTACATTTATTTAAATATATGTATGAATACAATAAATATGTTTAGTATTTATTATAATGTTCGTAAATCATAATAATAATAATAACAACTTATAAATATTTATTTTAAACTGTGCAGGCAATGGTGGGTTATAACACCGGAATCAAACAAAATACAATCACCGCAGCCGAAGGAACGTTTTGAGAGCGGCAGGCGAACACGCCGCAAGTACAATAATATGACGGTCCAAGTAGCTTTGCCCGGAAGGAGAATCGACCAGCCAGTAGGAGTCGATTTGGTTGTATCGTACTACACAGTAAGATATATATATTATATATACATATAAACGTGTAAATAAGTATAAAATACTTTAGAAGTAAGGAATACACATATTCCGATATTAGAAATTTTTCGTCTAGAAATATAATTAATTAATTTTAGAAAGACTGTTAAACATTTTGGGAGAGAAAACTCCTCATAGCTCCCTCCCCAACTTTACGAATGTCTGTCTTGATTCATTTGATACCTATATGATATATTTACATTTTTCAATTTTATAAAAATAATTTGCATATTTCTGGTTTCATTGTATCTGTTGGTGATAACACAATTTAATAACTTTAAAATAAAATTATGTTGGAATGTTGAAAGTTTTAATAATACATAAAAAATTTGTGGTAGGTTTGGTTTTGTTGAAAACAAAAGTTTTGTTAAATTTCCCATAGCTTAAAAAATAAAATAGTTATTTCTTCCTAATTTTTAGTATACTTTTATATGAGGTCGACCGGTTACTTCATCGGGACATATTGCATAATTAGTAAAGTTCTCTCAGAATCAAGGGCATACCCAAGGGCCTTCCCAGGCACGTACACAAGGGGAGATTTTAGGGTTTCAAACCCCTCCTGAAATTCAGGAAAATGATTAAATACGTTTTTATATAGTAAAATTGGTATATAGATTATATTATTATGAAAATGTACAACCTAAAACCCTTCCCAAAATATTTTTTTGTATACGCGCCTGCCCCCCCCCCTTGGGATTTGAGTCAGGATCTCCTATTGAAATTTCTATATACTCGACAATTTAATAGTAAATAGTATAATAATAGTATATAGTGTATTTGAATTTCCCGTTATCTGATAAAATAAATTTGGAACTCCTCCCCCATAAAAAATTTCTGAGTACACTCCTGCTCAAAATTTTCAAAAATTTTAACAATAAATTTCATGAATATTTATGAATATTACTATAATATTCAATACTTTAAACAGAATAGCAACACGATAATTTTCATAAATAGGTGTAATCTTTTATTTTAAAAACTATAGTTTGATAACATTACAATAAATAAGTGTTGTTCTTATGGTGTAGGTAATATTAAACATTAAAATAAAGCAATTTTAAAATATTTGACGAATTTAATTGTTAAATTGTACAACAAGCTTATAAACATTATACTTTTTTTTACCTTTTTCATATTTAGTCATGCATATTTAAGGTATTGTAATACGTAGTAAAATTACAACACTGATGTGTATATATAAATATAACAACGTAGGTAGAATGAGTCAGGGGTGACTACTAAAGCCCCCCCCAAGCCCATACCGTATTTATAAAAAAATTTATATTGTTAACAAAAAATTCATATTATAATATAGACTATTATACGACACGCACAAGTATGTAGATAGAGCTATAGAGGTATGACGATAAAAATATAAATTTTTCTTATTTAAATATCTAATCCATCGGCTTTCCTCATAACATTTAAGTATACATATTGAATTTTATACGGTATCCCAAATGTTTGATGTATATTATATTTGCGATGTATAATTTTAATTTTTATCAATTAATGCATACTAGAACATTCATAAGCGTCACTAAGGGGTATCAAAGGGTATATTTGCTACCTCAGAATTTTTTGTGGGGTAGCAAGGATATCTTTTTGTTACTCCAAAAAAAGTCATAGATTTTAAAAATATATTCGATTTTTATTATTCAAGTATAAACGAACAAAGATTTTCTATTATTGTGATTGTATCCAAAATAATTTTATTTTGTGGTAAATACAGTGCTCGACTTGGCAAAATTAAAGAAGGGGGACTCTATTCACATTAAAAAAAAGAGCATCCCCAAAACTTGTTAAATGTTATAATAATAACGTAAAA
The DNA here is from genome assembly GCF_003268045.1 of Sipha flava. Lineage (NCBI taxonomy): Eukaryota > Metazoa > Arthropoda > Insecta > Hemiptera > Aphididae > Sipha > Sipha flava. Next base: position 2,297,678 of record NW_020273107.1, read on the forward strand.
ATAGGAGGGGGACGCTAACATTTTTGAAAATTAGTTGGTGTACTCCATCCCCCCTCAAGTCGAGCTTTGGGTACGTCCAATACAGACCATAAGACAATGTATTTATACACTATACGTCATATTAAGATTTAGGAAGAGTAAGCCAGTTGTCATATTAAACCTATAAAACATTATTTTTTCACTTTCTAAAATTTAACTTTACTACCTCAAAATTTCGACTTTAGTAACGCTCATGAGAACATTTATATTAATTATGTGTTAAATTGATATTAGTAATTTACATTAATTTTAACATAATGTTTAATTATTTCAGGTAATGACTGTGGCACTAGTTAGTGGATTTGGCCTTCTGGGTTTTCTAGCTTATTGGATAAGAAAAGCTTGCTCGTAAGTATAATAACATACATTATTATAAAACAGGGCTATATTAGATTTCTGTTGCCGGCATAAATCATAAAATGGTTTAGAGAAGTTACTTTAATTTTTGCATGAAAAATGGAGTAATTAGTAATACACTTCCACCCTTTTTTAATAATTAATTCAATACATATAAATTAATATAGTAATTTTTAATATATTTAGATGTAATTTTTTATTTTCGCATTAGAGATTAAATGATAAAAACGATTGGTACATACAATAATTGTATTTTCTAATATATTAATAATATTTGTAATTGTACTTATAGAATATTTTTAAAAATAAAAAATTTTATGGTGTGAAGATCATTACTATATATATTAAGTAAAATATTTTAAGAATCTTGAAAAATGTATCATTTAGGTTTAATAATTAGCTGAGTTCTCTAGTAGGTTCAATGGCGTCCTATATTGAAGTCGGGCCTTGGCCTTACATCTTTTGATAATATAGAATGGGGTCGCTTCATATTAAGCCGAAGTTTAGCTCTTGAACCCTATGAAAGCTTCATTATAAAATAAAATCCCAACATCAATTTTATTGAATAAGATAAAATAAAAATGTGATTACATAAAATCTTTCAAAAAATGAGGTATTTTTTAAAGTTCTATATTTAAACCGTTTTTTTTTTAATTTTGTCAAATATATATAAAAAAAAGTCTTTGTTTTAGGAAAAGTTTTTAGCCACATTATTTTTGGAGTTATGATTAAGTAACAAAAATCTGTAAAATGAATGTTACGTTTATAACGTAATTTTACTGTTTTACTGTACTCATGCCAGAATAAATTATTGAGGTTCGGATTAAGATGAAACTTTTGGACAAATTTCTATCTATAAGTGTTTACAGAAAAAAATGAAAATAAAAAATAAACATTATTGTAAAACCATTAAGATCCTTCGCTTCACTCAGAATTTAAAACTGATCATATAATCAGGGCCGTCCCGAAGATAAAAATCAAGAGGGGGGGGGATGAATAATGTGAAAAATGCCTACTACAATTTTTTTTACTCGATGTATATAGTATAATTAACAATATGCAGTCGTATTTTTACTTTTTAACATGTACACCATACATGTGTCAGTGTCGCACGTTCTTACAATTGATAATTTAATTATATATTTATATATAATAATATTTTATATTGTATAATAAGTAGTTATATCAATTTTATTCGTGTACACATTGTGTTACGAAATATGTAATATTTGTTTTCCGTCAGTAAAATCAGGTCCTTCTAGGCAATAATGAAACAAGTCCAACTGCCGACTGTTGTTTTCGTGGGGGGTGACACCCCCTCAAGATCCCCTTCGGGACGGCCCTGCATATAATGAAATATTTGTTTATATAGACGGGTTATACGTACAATAAAAAAATAAAATCAAAGTGAACAATTTATATTTAGAAATATTTACTAAATATTTTAGTAACTGTTGAATAGTACAAGTTGCGGGTGTCTATAACGATTAAGAAACATAAAAAAGATAGAAGGGCTTCAGTATTCCCAGTTTTTTTCATTGTAATTGCGCCCCTGATCATAAGTTATAAAAATAAAATTAAAATTAGTTCTCTAAGTTATTTCCAATTTTAACTTCCGACGAAAGATCGTTTAGATTGATTTATCGATACAAGTATCAGCAAATAAATTATAAAAAATATACGATCTGTATAAGTATATGTTATTTTTAAATGAGTCAAATATATGTTTATATTAAATGTAGTAGTTCATGAATATAAAATGAGAGCATATATTGGTATTATAAGGCTACGGCCTGTTTTGTAAAAAAAAATAATTATAATTATAAATTAAATTATAAATAATGCATGTCACTCATCTCGTAGTTGTTATTTCTAGATATTTATTACAATAGTTGTATAGGTATTCCATTATACAGTATATACTATATAGTGTTTCATACAAGTTCATGTGTGGTCCAAAGTCAAGGTCGGTGTTCACCAGGAACTCACGCGATATATATAGGCTATCATTCATGCATACATGGATAATGACCATGGTTAATTCCCACAACACTTATTCGTCTGTAATAAAATATAATGATAACAAAGCCATCAATATTTACAAAAACTGAACACGCAATTTGTGCAGCCTATGTATCTACGTCGAATGGCTGCCTCAAATGGGTAGCAATTACTAACTATTACGCCTACAATCAACGTGTTCATATTACCAGGGCATTCGTCATCGGAAAATTATGAAAATATCATGTCATTGTCACCAGATATAATACCAAGCCGACCGGTACATACAGTCAACGGTCGTGTAGCGTTAAGGAGACCGGATCATAAAGTTCGGTCGAGAACCACGTGTCCATTTAGATTTCGATTCACATGGTGGTCTAACACTGAACCGCCAAAGTATTTTGAGAAGTTGTGCGAAAATTGCAAAACCTATAAACACGAGTTAGGGAAATTTTCTGAATCTACCAAAATTCAATAGTTGAATATATTTAATTTATATAAGTAATGTTAATATGTCTAATTATTCAATGTTTTTTTCTGTAGAAATGGTAGTCGGTATCAATACACAGCACTGGAACCAGATTCTATTGGACAAGAACGGATGGAACTGGAACGAAAAGCTCGACAACATGCTCAAAATGCATGTCAGCATTACTTAAGGTTTTGTCCTCGATACGCTCTCCTACAACACTTGAACGACATTGGATCAAGGTGAGATATGTACTGTTTATTGCATTTAATATAAATCGAGGATTTTTATATTAAAAAATGTAATACCTATATCGGAAAACGTTATTTAAATTTAGGGTGGACAAACATTGGTTTGTGGTACGTGATGGATCGGTCAAGACAGAACGTTTATTGACGCTCGTGCCAAAGAATCCAAATAGCATTCTTGAATGTACACCGGATACAAGGCGTACCATATTAGATCTTTTTTTAACATTACAACACCCATATATATATCCAATATTAGATGTTGAGTTTGTAGAAGGTGCGACTGATCCAGAAACTACATTTATAACATTAGTCTTACCTTTTAATAGTAAAGGAAGTCTTAAAGATCTTATCTATAAGGTATCTTTAAGTTATATTGTCAAACTTTTATTAATTATAATGAAACTACAATAGTCAAAAATGTAATTAATTATAAAAAATGTAGAGTTGTTGGCATGATGATTGGAGTGATAAGTATGGGCAACGAAGTGAAGGTTTACCACTGTCACAAATTCAAAGACTTGGGCGCCAGATCCTTGAAGCACTTTTATTCCTCAAGAAGAGAAAATTTCCTCATGACTGTAATTTACATTCTGGAAATGTAATTCTACAAAATGGTGTAGCCAGGTACTTTTTAAAAGTTGTAAGTTATACATAAAAATATAGTACAGTTATAATTGAAAGTGTTTTGATTATCTTACAAAAGAATCACAGGCTTAGAAAATTTTTTACTTGGATTCACATCAAGAATTCAACCCATTGTTATGAGTGGTAATTTTGTATTGGAAGACTTCTCAGCAATAGATGTTATTTGTTTTGGTATAGTATTTCACTATACTATATGTGCACAAAAATCTGAAATTTTTGTATTTTATTAGGTCATGTTTTATTTGAAATGGCAGCTGGTTATGAATTGCTTACTCCAGAACCCAGCGAAACTAATTTACGCGATATTGCTCACTATCCACAAGTAAATAAAATAGAATTTTAAAATATTAAATAAAATAGCAATTCAATTATTCAAATATTTATACTATTGATTTTACAAATTTTTGTGTTATTGTTTAGAAAGCCTTAATATAACATATACATTTATGGTTTATTAGGTAGTTGAAATAATGGACTTGGTATTTAAAAATCCTATGGGTCAAGTACCAGCAATTGAACTGCTAGTAATGACTGAGTTCTTCAGAAACATTGATCTCAGAGAAATGCGTGCGACATCTTGGCCCGTGAGTACACAAAGTTTAAAGTTTATGGTTGAAAAAAATAAATAATTTTTAAAATGTTGTTGTATACATTTATTGTAGCTTTTACAGGCCAAAATGACAGTCTCTTCATCACAGTTATTGGAAACTGTGAGAAACAGAAATAATAGCAAGAGTTGCTCGTAAATATTTAAATAAAAAATAAAATAAATGCCATTAATTTACTAAATTTGGACTTAAAATGTATTGTAGGATCTCGAACAATCATGATATTGATATAACAGAAACAACCTCCAAGGAAAATTTACAAATAAAAAAACTGTCAATGTAAATGAAAAAATTATTCTAGAATTTTTGAGATATTTGATATTTATTTATTTAATCATAAATTACAGGAGAAGTAAAAGCTGTGATGATCAAAAATATTCTCATGCAATGCAAAGAAAATCAAATTTTGTTGGTGATAAGGACTGCATGGTAATAAAAATTACATTAGAATATTATCATTACATACTTTAAAATTACAATTTTATTATTATTTTATAGGAACATCGTGGTTTATCATTATATCACCGCCAACAGTCACTCGACTTCCAATTTTTGGGATAATAATAATCCTATAGTTCGTCTATTATTTTTAGACTGACAATTGTTTACTAGGTTCCTTAAGCAATACATTTTTATTATTTAAAATCGTTAATAGGCAATCATATTTAATGCTTACCAGTCATCATCAGAATCAAATTCAGCTTGTGGATCCTTAGACCATGATCCATCAGAATTTTTTATCCAACCGATTCTGCAAAAATTAATAGCAATACAAAATGATAATGTTCATATATATGTATTAATAATGTTATCTATTTTAAAATACTTTTTTCAGATGTATCAATAAATACATTTTTTTTTATACTAACTCAATTGTTTTTCTACTAGTAGAAACTTGATTGGTAAATGGACTACTTTGTGAAATAGTTGTATTTAAATGAGATATAAATGGTTTATATGAATGTTGTTTAGCACGATTTATAACTTGTTGTAATGATGGTTTTTTTTTCATTGAAGAAATGTAACGTGATACAATTGCAGATTCTTGAGGCATATCTATTTATAAAAAATAATATTAATTTTATAATATGTAATTATTTAATTGGTAAATTTTGTTCAATACCATTTTCTGGAAATTCTAATTTTTTTTTACGTTCAGTAGGACCAACAAGATTTTTTATAGCACCAAATGATTGTATGTTCTGTTTTTGCTGTTGTTTAATTTTCATCAACTCTAATTCTTCTTTCCTTTGCAAATATTTACTGAGTTCTAAATAAAAAATATTTATATTAAATAATTAATATTAATTTAATAAATACTTAGCGTACAAAAAACTGAGTATATAAATATCAAAAGTTCTCCCAATTCATTTATGCAAGTTTTTATATTTTAATTTACTAGTAAATCAATAAACTGTGCTGTGAATAAAGTCAATGTGTCTGAGAAGGGCTGGTATACTAAATAATTCAATTCTAGATAAAATTTAAATTTTACATCTAATGGGTTTGTCTGTTTTTTTTTTTTTAAAAAAAAGTGTAATTGTAAAAGTGTAATTGATTATCTTGAGAAAAGACCTGGTTCATACATTTTAAAAATGATCTTCATCTTTTTTATATTAAATGCAGTTTAGATATGCTACTAAATATATCAAAATTAAATAATATATAAAACTAAAATCATTACTGAAATAATAAACAATAATTTATTGATGTACTCTACTTTAATAGTTTTAAATAAAAAAAAAATCTTTAATTTCACAAACTATAATAATAATTTATTTTATTTTATATCATTAAGATTTCAAACATACCATTTAAGTGTTTTTTCCCCTTTCTATGAATTGAAAGCATATTAATAGTATCAAAAATTGGTCTTTGAATACAAATCATACAAGTCAATTTTCCATTAGACAACAATTTAGCTTCACCTTCTGGTATTTGTATGCCTAATAATTGCCTGATCCTTTGTGACTGAAATATAACATTATTCTATGATTGGTAAAATATAATTGAATAATATATACCTCAAGACTTTTGAGTAAATCATTTCCTGGTCCATCACATACACGTTTGAATGACATTTTAAGTAAAATTATACGTATTTTCTTAATCAAACTATCAATATATTTTTTTATTAAGTATTTACAGTTTAAATGTATTTTAAATTACAATAGATTTCCTATAAAATAAATAATAATTATCCATTAGTTTATGTTGATTAATGCATTCAAGTTAATACATACTGTGAGAAAAAATAGTGTTTTTGTTTTTTGATATAATATCAATAATATTCTCAATTTCATTCACAGTTTCTTCAAGATTGAACTCTACCTATATAAATTTGTTTTAAATAATTTAACTATTAATATATATATTTGGTTATAAATAAATTGTTAAAAAAAATATGTATTTAAAAATGAATATGTGATATTACTAACTTTATTGGAAAAATCAACTGAATGTTCAATAGTATCTAATTTACTACGTACATTTTGCATTTCGTCTAAAATGGTTTTTACACTTAAATCAACATTATTGTCATTGCTGGTTAAATGTATCTAAAAATTAACATGGAATATATAAAATTACCTATAATAGGTCACATATTAGAAAATTAACTTGAGACTTACAAAAACTATTTAAACAAACTTTTGTTAAATGGGTTTCACTAAATTTGATTTTCATGAGATTTTATTAAAATAAGTCAATATTTTATATGAATATCTTACCTGATTATTTAATTTTAATTCAACAGATTTTTTTGTCAACAGTTGTAGTTTTTGAGATGCACGACAATAATGTCTTAATGATGAACCCAAATTCAAATCAAAATTGTTAGTAAGAGATACATCAACTAAAACATTATAATTCAAAATAAGTTACTATTAATTTAAATCAACAATTTTAATATTATTAATATTATACACTATATAATACACTATTATCTAAATATTAAAACATTTATTACTTTTCTGGTTGAGTAATAAAATATATAAAAGGTGATTTTCTTTTTTTATTAATATTTTTATCATATTACAGTACTGCAATAAGTAAGAATATATACATTTATGTTCAATTGTGTTTAAAATTATTCAATTTTTATTTTTTTTATTTTTTTTTTTTTAATTAAATAAGGATTGTGTAAAAATAGGATATAAGTAAAAGATATTTAGAGAACCCTATTTTAGAAGGTATGTATCAAGGAAAGAAAATTTGAAAAGTGATTATGAAATGTACTGAATGAGAAGGAATTTAGTGATAGGTCAAATAAAAATAAAATAGTGGTGGTATGATAATAGCAGTAGCAGAGTAAATAGCACTGCTATTTTCTATTAACAATAATAGGTTACTAATCAAAATTAAAAGTAGCTGCTAATAGCAGCCAGCTAAATATTATTAAACTATTACTCACTTTGTTAATATTGTTATTATGATATTCCTACCAATGTTATCGCCAGGGCTCGGAAGTTGTAGCACTAAAAATATTACTTTTGAGCTCTTAAATATGCACTTAAAAACTCTAAAATATGCGCTATAAATAGCACGAAAAATCAAAAAACTATGCATTTAACTTGAAAAAAATTTAATTTTACAAATGGTTAGGCTCATTAGATACAGTCTGGACTGATTGAATTATAAAATGTTAACAAAAATGTTAAATTATTTAAATATATTTGTAAAAATGTACTTATTATTAAATTAATTTATATATTTATCTTGATAATTATCCTAGATTATTAATATGTTTGATAATCTAATGCAATGATATAATAAAGGAATAACAATGACCTCACTAACTATTGATACAACAAATCATCAGTGAAAACATAAAATAATATTTGATGAAGTTATTTATTTCCAATAATTAAAATATTTTTAAAAACATAACCAAGTAAATACAATTATGATCAACAAAATTTGATTATTTCCTACATTATGTGAAAATATACCCAAAAATAGCAATATAAACCCTAATTTAGCAAAATAGCAATAAAACCGGTAAATATGCAAAAAATAGCAAAATTAAATTTTATGTATGATATCCGAGCAGTGAGAAACATATTTGTTTCTTACTTTGGATGCTCTAGGATGAACCAAGAAAAATATGCATTTGCTAGAACTTCCGAGCCCTGGTTATCTCTAACAAAAACAAACAAAAAATAAAAATGTTTAGCATAGTATTTAATATTTATATTCTTGTTTTACACAAAAGTGACTACAATAAAGTCAAGATAACATTTGAAACAGCACTCAAACCAAAACTTTGGCTCAAATCGATAGGCAGATGAACGCGAACAGTCTGTTGCTCGTACCAGAAAAATCAGAGTGTTTAATTTTCACGAGCAAACATTTGCAATTGGCAAACAATTTACATTGAAAATTAAAATGATTATTTTATTGTTATCATTATTGTTATATTTACAATATCTCGAATCTATAATTAAACTAATATGTATTTTGGATATCTACTATTTACTATTAAGATTTATTTATACATATTTCTAGTATGGAATGATGAACTTATACAAATAAAACTGCTATAGCAATTATAACGTTTTTTTACATAAAATATTGACTGCATTAAGTGGCATTTGCTATTAGCTGTAATTTTGGTCAACATGTTAAATAAAAATACTAGAAATAGCAGTAGCAGGGGCTAAAAATATAATTAGCAGTTTACCATCAATAGAAATTAATGAGGTGGAAGAATACTATCTCCAAAGCAAGGACATGAAAAAGATAATATTGTGGAGCATGGGAAGTCTAGATGATAAAGCCAAAGATAATTCAAGATGAATAGAGACTGATTTGAGTCAGGAAGCAAAGTTGGGAGAAATGGTGAATCAAGAATGAATTCAATTTTCTTTAAGTTTTATAGAGAGCAGATAGAAAATCAGAAACGAGTATTTTTAAGGAAATGGAATGGTTTATGGCATACTACAATAATCAATATAGATATCAATAAACAGTGTTATTAATAGATTAGTTCAGGAAGGTTACCAGGGAGGTATGACTCCCAAAGAAAAATGTATAATTCCATAAAAAATTTATTTATTCACTATTTACTCCTATGGCATACCGCATGCCACATAACTTTCTGAAAATTTATGATTCTCCCTCCTCACGAAATTAAAGGTATAAAATAAACACCGTCTGTAAATTATTTAGATTGAGAAGACAAAAATTAAATTGTAACAAAAAAGTTGCAAAACCATGTAAATCATAATATTTTGAGGTCATATATTCAAAATAATTATATACTTTGGTAATACTGAAAATTAATAAATATAATTAAATAGTAACCTGATTAAAAATATAGAATGACGTCTGAAATGCCATTCCATGGAATTAATAATCAGATAACAGATATGTATATGTAAATTATTAAAGGTAATAGCATTCAATATAAATACTAGTATTTGTAATCAATGGTAATAAAGTTGTTAATACTTACAATCATCAGCCATTAGAAAATTTGTTTTCTTTCCTTTTTTAAAAAAAAATAATACGTCATATACTTAACTATAACATCAAAGAACTGGATTGATAAATTCTATTTAGTGGTATCAAGTAACAAGAAAAAACATGGCATTGTTTTCATAACACCACTCTTAAGCTCACAATAATAAATAGCCCACAAATCACAATAAATAACGATTTTATTTAATCCTTTATTATAACTGATAAGACAAATAATAATTCAAAGAGAATATAAAATTAAGCCCTTGTGTTTTATGACTACTCAAATTTTAAATAACTGATATCACAGAATAGTATACGGTCTTAAAAGATATCTTTTAAAGGTGACTAACACGGGAAATAATTTCCGTCTGAACGATTGTACGAATTTAACGTCTTGCAGGATTGATCGTGTTCAAACCGGATCAGTTGTTGCCCGTTCTTGGGCATGGTTAATCATTTTATGGTTTTTATTTTCATTTTTGTGACGACGCGCTGTTCAATCACTGCCACCTGGTAATACTCGCTAAACCGTTATTTAAAAAATTTAATTATTTAAAACAGTATTTCATCTATTCGTAGAATTTAGACATGGGTGAGAATTTCTATCATAGGCGTGCGCACAGGGGTGGCCGGGTGGGCCCCCTCCGCGGACTCTGGCTTTTTCTTTAATAAATGTACATCTATACCATACAAGATAGCGAACATTTTTACATTTTACATGAATAAAGTGAAGCCCGTTTTAATCTTATAATATAGAATTGATATGTGTGAATAAATGTAATAAAGTTATTAGTTATTAATCAGAACTTGCATATAATATAAAAATTGAAGATGTAATTGATAGATTCAAAAACCTTACTCCCGTGGACAAAAGGATGGAGTTGTAAACAGTAGCGGCTCGTGAGTAAATATTCTAGGGAGACTTAAATTATATAACATAAATTTCAAATAACAACGAACAAGAAAAACCTTTTTATTGAAAAAATGAATTATTTTAAATATTATTATTTCATTTAATATTTAGTTAATATTTTTAACTTAATTTAATACTAAATTTGTTTATAAACTAATTCAATTCTTCAATCTTTTTTATCTGCAAACTCATCAATAACATTGTCTACAAAAGTTGGATCCTTTGCCATATCACCCAGTAGATTTTTTTCAATCGCCAAGGATGATAAACTTGAAAGCCGATCATTGGTCATTGTGTTTCTAAGAAAAGTCTTGATACGTTTTAATGTACTCATAGACCGTTCACTAGAAGCTGTCGTAGATGGAATAGTTAACACTAACTGACAAAGTTTAGTCACCTGAGGATAAATATCTTGATGTAAATCACTTGTAAATTGCAAAGGAAAAATTAAATATAATATGAAAATTAATGATATTTAATTTGAATGAATTTATTATTATCACTTACTTTTTATTATAAAATCTAGTTCATGAGGAGGCAAATGATTTTATCATTCGCATAAATTACAGCCAATTCATTGCGTAAACGATCTGCATCAAAAGTATTAGGATATTGCTGTAATAACTTGATGAACTTTGCCTCAGGAAATTGAGTGTAGTAGCTTTTAAACATTTTTTCATTTACAATTTCTACAAACTCTAGTTTTGGAAAATCTTCAAATCGTATGTTAATTTGGACGATTAATGAATCTAGAATTTCATATGTAATTTTACGTAATTCGTTTCGTTTTTTGTCTTCGTACTCTAAATTGTTGTTTAATAGTATTGCTTCGTCACAATAGTTATTCACATTTGTATCATTTCTTAAATCGGTCAAATTTTTTTTTAAATTTTGAATTTCAAAAATGCAAGATTTTATATTCGAAAGTGATTTTAATTGGAGAAATTTAAATACATGATCTGTGTATAAAAAAACTTTGCCAAACAAAATCAAAAAATATACGAAGTTCGCATCATTTAGCTTATCATAAAGACCAGATGCTGTACAAACGGATATAGGGTCCCAACCTGGTTCTTCAGTTACATGTAAAACAGCATTTTTGAGGTCTAAAAAATGTAAAAGCAACTCTTGAATGATAATTCCATCTAGTGTCAGATTGATTTGAAAGTTTAAAACCTTGTTCTCTTAACAACTCACTTCTTTTTGTAGACCGACTAAAAAACGTAATGAACATAGTTAGATTGCAAATAAAGAGTTTGACTGATTTTATTGTCTTCGCTCCGTGTAACAATACCAAGTTCAACTGATGTGCGTAACAATGAATAAATAATGTATTTGGATAAATTTGCCTTATAAGAAATTGTACACCACTTTTTTCTCCCGACATAACCGATGCACCATCATAGGTCTGACATATAATTTTATTTCCAATTTTCCACTTATTAATTTCAGATAAAATTATATCTGCTAATTCAGAGGCTGTTTTATTCTTTGAAACGTCAAAAAAACCAATAAATCGTTCCACAATTTTTTTGTTCTACAACATACCGAAAAATTATGCTCATTTGGGATCGGCACGATACATCAGTCGTTTCATCTGCTTGAATAGATACGTAATTAACTTTTTGTATTTCATTAAAAAATTTTGAATTCAAAACGGAAGTAACGCATTCAATCAAATTATTTTGTATCATCTTAGATGTCCCTTTAAATATTGCCGATGACAATAAGTGCTCTTTAAGCAACTGCTCTTCTTGAGCCAGTAGCTCAAGTAATTCAAGATAATTCCCCTTATTTAAAGATTCATTATTTTCCCGGTGGCCACGAAAAGCAAGTTCTTGTTTGCCCAAAAAACAAACAACATGTATCATAAGTGCTATTAAACGTCTATTTATACCGACCTGTTCGTTATGTTTTACAGCAGCAAGTCGTCGACCTTCTGAAACCACGTGTTCAATTCGGACTTTACCCAATAGATGAAATTTTTCTTGATTAGTTAAATCATTTTGGGAAATGGCGTGTTTTTCTGATTTCCTTAAAAAAATTTTTATTGATGACAATCCATTAACACTCCATTCCTTTTACCCTCCAAATATTACACAAGTAAAACAAAACACTTTATTTCGTTTATCACAACCAGTAAGCCACGGAAATTTACTATACCAATTCTTTTGAAATGTTCTAATACATTTACCGTCTTGACATGTTAATAATAAATGAGGAGTTGGGCGATTAAGTTTAATTTGATTTTTTTGTTCGTATGTTAAAGCATTAAAACCACTGGTTAGTAAAAATTCTATTATATTTTCTTTTTGCATTTTAAAATATGAACAAATGCTGAAATGCTTATATAAATGTAAAATTTAATAATAAATGTTAGACAGATATACGTATAATAATTATTAAATAATTAATAAACCGTGAATAAAACGTCTAAAGCTAGTAAAAATAATTAAACACGAAATACACGGCGCAGCGGCACGGCAATTACTGTCGTGAACCCAGGTTCAAAAGCGTCTATGATACGCAGCTTATTCTCCCCGGCTCCCTCCGACCAACTAGCCATGTCATTATATGTTACGTTTGCAACTGACGGGCTTCAGTTTCATTGAACTGGTGACCGTCGTAATGAGCCGTAATTACCCGCAGAATGACTAAAATAGTATTTCTATCGAATAGCTATTAATAGGTTTTCGATTTTGTGACTTTCAATTTAATATAATAATAAACAATGAAAACGATATAATAATATATTTTAAATATAAATGAAAATATTTTTATACATTATTATTTTTAATTAATTATATTATTTACAAGTAGCTAGTTTATTTTTAAGGGGAGACGCGGTCTCAAAGTCTCCCCTGACAAACCGCCCCTGGTTGTAAATAGTATTTATTTTTATATTTGCATATTGAATTAAATAAAGAATTTATAAAATTTAAAATATTTAATTATACTAGTAGTCTTTAGTACAAGAATCTTTGGTTCACTTTTTTAAGGGGCCCCCCTGCGGACAAAGTCTGCGCACGCCTATGACTTCTATGCTCCAATATCGGTTTACTAATCTATTCTTCATAATTGCAAGTGTATAAAATCGTATCTGAAACTAATTTACTTGAAATTATTGCATTGTTAAATAAATTCCTATACTAGTTTTTTTTAATTTAAAAAAAATTTGACATTGAAGAACATTAACCCTCATGTTTTTACATTTCAGAAGTTGGCGAAGAAATTAGTTTTTATTATTTAACAAATATTTTTATTAAAGGAATCTAATTTTATTCTATAAAAAAGTTTGTTTTACAAAAATAAAGTATCCTAATAATTATTAGGCTTAGGAACTTCTAGAATTTACATACTTTTTTTAATTATTGTTAAATATAGCAGAGTGCGAAATAAATTCGTTTCTCGGCACCATATCAGATCTAAAATTTGAATGTGCATATTTTTGCATATTTGGTAGATTTTGCAGGAGGGTATATTTCAACATTTTTATGCTTATTTTACATATTTTGACAAATTTTTCAAATTTAAAATTAAAAACTATAGTTACATATTTCAACTTATCAAAAAAAAAAAGTACTAAGAAGACTTAATACTTCCAATAATATGCTATCTGCAAACTACCTCTAATAAATCGTTATAATTTTTGTGCAAATATGTATAAATAATACTATAAACCTGTATCGACCGTATAAACCGCTGGATATCAATAAAGATAATAATCGATATAGAATAATAGATTATTTGTTTAGTGTTCAATTCAGTCGATTATTATCCGTCGTTTTTGCGTATATTTTGTAACATTGTGTAATGACGAAAGAACAACAGTCTACGAGTAACCAGTGGCGTAGTTACGGGGAGGGTGTAAGGGGTTTCCACCCTCCCCCCACAAATTTTTTTTATTGATATTTGATTATTATTTATTAATATTTACATATTATAGTAAAATATTTTGATTTTACTATGATTAGGTATATATTAAAAATTGAGTAACAAAATAATTTTCATTAAATATGGGACATAATAATAATACCATTTTAAATGTAATATTATTACATATGACCTCGTTTTAAGATATACTAAGAACACTTAAAAACTTACTCTTAAACAACCCCCCCAGAAAAAAATTGTATCTACGCCACTGCGAGTAACCGACTACAAAGTTTTGTTTTGGAGTTTAAAGATACCTACATTTAAATCCGATGGACACGTTTTATTTTGTGTACTATGTGGTCATTTTTTTTTTTTTTTTTTTAATGGATATAAATGCATATTAAAATTATTTTAGAAGCATATCTGTGAACTTTTTAGAGCTATATGCCTAATATTAATTATATAATACATTATAGTGTATTTCTCTATTATGACCAGTGGTCGAAATGACTCAAGATAAATGGAGTGATGCCTTACAATTCAAATTTCCTGATATCATTATAACATTCTTCACACCTTGTGTACCTATAATACATTTTTTTTTTTTATAGTTCACATAAGGTACATTATCTTAGTCCGTGGCTCTAAATTCGGGTATAATACGGATTGCGAAACGGCTTTCACTAAACAACATGATAAGCCGGGTGCCCGGGCCTGAACGTTAAAAATAATTATTTTCACTAAAAAATATAATTTCTTATATCTATATCTATATCTATACTACTATATAAAATGAAGTCCCTTTTTTTTTGTTCGGGATAAACTCCGAAACTACTTATTCAATCGTCGTGCAATTTTTTTTAAATTAAAGAGTACATCACAGAGAAGGTTTAAGGCAAAAAATTAGTCCAATAAAGTTAATAAATAATTAGTTATTAGTTATCTATATATATATATACATAAATGGAGCCAAAAATGTATAACATTTCATCAATTGAGAACGGCTGGGCCGATTTGGCTCAAATTTTTTTTAATTGTTCGTAATTGCAAGGAGAAGGTTTTTACGAAATGCTATTGTTTAATAAATCATAGTTTAATTTAATAATTTTTGATCCGGTCTATAACTGCACAATTGAAAATTAATTATTAAATAAAACTATTAAAAAACTATAAAAAAAACTATTTAAAAACTATTAATTTTATTTTTGATAGTAAATGACGGGTATTGCATAAATATTAAACAAAAAAGATCCCGGAACAGGTGTCAAAACAAATAAGAATGTTAGTTCGAAAAATTATTATGCATTTCGGTTGATGATTAGACGCGATCAGGACAAAGTTATTTTACGATATAATGAGCTTCGTCAACAATTCATGGTTGAAATGTATGTAAAGATAGAGAGCGAACGATTTTGATACTAGCTATTCAATCAAAAAAAACTGCGTGCAGAAGATTCTCAAAACAATTGTTAGATATTGGAGATGGGCAGTAGCGTAGCCAGGATTTTTAAATGGGGGGGGGCTAACCACTTTTTTTGGATAAGTTAGGTAAGAGAGGATATGAGAATTCACCCTTAACCCCCCACCATCTACTACCAAGTTTCTAAACGTAATTCAAGCATTTTAGTATAGTTTTAAAAATATTTATTAATATATAATTTATAATAATAATTTTGGTTTCAGTCTTCAATCACTTGCTCCACTCTGACAGCTGCATCCTGTTAGGCGAATTTCTGGCAAATTCAGTTATTATTTCACTTTCATCGAATTGCTTTTTTTAATTATATTAGCCATAGCTAACCCATTCAGTCTGTTTTCCGACATGGTGTTTCTTAAAAATTTTTTTAAGCGATTAAGTGCTGAAAAAGTTCTTTCCGGAGTGAAAGAGGTAACTGGTAACGTGGAGAATAATTGTAAAAGTATTTTAATGTTAGGTCGAAGATTGGTGCGATGAGAGAGTGAATCAAGAGCAGAATTCGGTTTTGGAATAGTATTTTGACTCCATTGTTGCCTCCATATTATCAGGTCAGCTCTGATTGTAGATGAGGTATCATCATGGAGATCTTGGACATATATTTTAGCAGCTTTTATAATATTTTTATCGTCATACATATACAAATTGGCCGGAATAAATCCTTCAAGTGGCATAAAATCAATAAGCCTTTGATTAAAACGAGCATTGATTCTATTAAATAGTCAAGATACATTATACATATAAACAAGGCACATGGGGGAGGCTATAGCCCCCTTAGCCCCCCCTTGGCTACGCCACTGGAGATGGGAAAGTTACTACAGATGAAACGGAATGTATAAAATTACCGACCGATTTCTGCACAATCATTTATTCGCAAGATGCTCTCATTGACTAGATATTTTCCAATGTACTCAGACAATACACAAATCATGAGTGGCTGGCAGAAAGGGCAATTTTAGTAGTAAAAAATGTGGATGTCAACGAATTGAATCTCAAGATAAACATTTGTTACCAGAAGACATGGTGTCATACAAATCTATAAATATAGTTTGCTATGCTACTGAAGCTGTAAATTATCTAACAGAGTTTTTAAACTCATTGGACTTACCAGGCATGCCATCGCATAATTTACAATTGAAGGTTTGTTCTCCGGTTATTTTGCTACATAATCTGACCTACCACGGTTGTACAACAGAACGCGATAAGTCGTTAAAAAATTAATGAAAAATGTTATCGAAGCCATAATTTTAAATGGCAAATTCCGAAGTGAAAATATATTATTACAGCGAATCTCAATTATACCAACATATCTGCCAATACAATTTAAACGCCTTAAATTTCCAATTAGATTGGCATTTGCAATGACTATCAATAAGTTTCAAAGCCAAACAATGTCTGTAGCTTAGATTTGAGCACATCATATTTTTCACACGGATAATTATACGTGGTGTGCTCTCGAACTATCCAGTTTGTGTTGGTGAAAGATGGGATAACAAAAAATATTGTACACTCTGTTGCATTAAGGGATAGATATTGTTTTTTACTAATATTGTCATAATTAGCGATATATATATAATTTTATTGGATCAATTTTAATAAATTATTAAAAAAATAAATGTTTGATGTTTTTTCATTTTTATATTTCGTCACCATTCATAGCACTCCATATCTCTTCTTTACATCCTTATCCTTACCCACATTCTTACATGCCTATATTTAATTAGTTATTTTTTTCCAGCAAAATATTCTCTAAAAATAATTTATATGACAAAACAACGTTTGTCGGGTCAGCTAGTATAAATATAAAATGATAATAAGTATATCATTTTAAAATACAAATCTTAGGAGGAATGCGTTATTCTAGACAAAACAAGTAGATGGATTCCATATACAAGTATACAAATATACTTATAACAAAATTAAAAAGGAACAGAACTATTTCAAATAAATCCATTACTATAACTCTAGATTGAAATAAAACTAAAACAATAAAATGCAAATATTAGTTTAAAATAAAATAAATATATATTCATAAATAATTAATAAATAAATGATGGCATAAAAATAAATTTATTAAATATTATTCAATAATTCATTAATTTACAAAGGCGTAAACTGGTGAGAGGGGGAGGGAAATGCCCACCTAGAATAAATTAGGAGAGACAGTGCCCTCTCTGATATTTGACATACCTTGTTTTAAAATAAGTACATAACAGCTGGTTATAGCTATTACTGTAATATTTTATTTTTTTTAAATCTTTATTTTAAATTTTCGCTTATCTAACATGTTAGAAAATTAATAATTTTATATAATATGTAGGTAGTAAAGCGGCGTTTAACCTCAGACAACCTTTTCGTTAGATATATAATTATATTTTTGCTCCCCCCCTGATAAATTTCCAAGTTACGCCTATGTTAATTTATATTAAAAATTACTATATTAAAAACTCTACTTATCTGAATAAGCATAAAATATTTAAAAATATGTATACAAATAATTTAAACCAAATTAATAATGCCTAATATATATGTGATTATCAAGCTTACACAAGTAACATGATTTATTAAAGTCAAATAATAACTATTAAGAATATATTTTTAATAATAATAGAGAGAAAATTGCAAATTATTTCATTAGAACTTATGATTGTCATTAGTTAATGTTTTAATTTAATGATTTATTGTGTTATAGTTAAAACTATTTTAAAAATTGTAAATACAGTAGATTCTTGTTATGTCTAATCTCAAAGAGGAAAAAATCAATGAGTCTAAAATATTGTTAATGATGTTTTACATAGAAGAATATACAGTATTATGGGAAAATTCAAGCAGATGTTGATTTCTTTGGTGTATTATCATATGCTTTACGTAATCTACGCCTGAATTCTGATGGAAATTTTTCATAGCATTTTTTACAAGCTGGTTTTAAGTCACATTCGTAAAACTTAGTCTTTTGCGTCATCTTTTGATCACAGAATGAACATGCAAAGTGATGTACACACCATGCTTTATTTAAAGCAGTAAAAACTGAAAATTAAAATATTTTTATCTTTAAAATAAATATTTTATTTAAAGAAATTAATATTAGTTTACTTACCATCACCAGCAATCACTTGATTGCAAACAAAGCACAAGTTACCAAACAATTGGTGATAATGTGTCTCACAATAAGCTAGACCTTTACGTTCATAATGCCGATGACCCAAAAACGGTTTTTCACATTTAGCACAAACAAAATGTTCTACATGCCAATGTTTTCCTAAAGCAGTAACTACACGTTCTTCAATAGGTCGCCGACAGGCTCCACAAATTGGAATACCCATCTTGTCATGGCATCGCAAACAGTACAACTCATTCTAAAAAGATATAAAATTGTATTATTTATTAATTCAATTTAAATAATACAACTCTGTTTATATTTTTAACCATTTCATTAGCTGTATAGCCAGATCGATGTTTTAACTCTCGTGCATCTGAATTCAATTCTACTCCACAAGACGTACAGTTAAAATGATATCCATGATACACTTCACCTCTGAACCTTAAAGGTTTCTCATCAATAACACCACTATAACAAATAGAAAATGTTACGATAGATATTAATGATAAATATTTAAATAACAACATACTGGCACTTGAAACATATATGTCTCCCTGACAAAACAGCTTTATCAGCTGCATTACATTCATGACACAGAGCTCTATTTCGATTGCGGACAAATCCACGATCAGCTAGCTGTTTATTGCACACCGCACAACAGAAACAAGTAGGATGCCATGAAGCAGACATGGCCTTGATAACACGGCCAATAACAAATTCTCCACACTTACCACAGCATGGGGCAAACAAAACTTGAAAATCATGTTCACAGTATTTACGTCCTTCAAACTCATAAAACAATCCGTCAGGGAATGGTCGGAAACATTGAGAACATCTAAACAAAAAGTAAAAATAATAGATTGATAAACAATTGTTTGAAGGATATTGTAGTAGAAAAATTATACAGTTATATAACAGTAGAACTTACACAAAACACTGGGGATGCCATAGTTCACCCTGTGAGTTGACGATTTTATCATGTGGATCAAAACCATCTCCACAGCGAGAGCACGACATGTTGCTGAACGACATTGTTACGCTGAAATTGGTATCAGTTAACTTTCATACAATCCAAACAGAACAGTGAGCAGCAAAGTCCAGTTCACTTACCCAGGCATTGGAGTTGTTGGTCGGTAACGGTAACTGGAATAAAATTCAATGAAATCAGACAGATGTACATATATACACACACACAGGATACACTGACGGAGAGACCAGATGTGAAATGGGTGTTGATCGAGTTATTTTTCTACTCACATCTGTAGGCGAACCAGGTACTCCCACACGCTGAATTTAGAATGTTTCGGAAACTACAGTGGAGACAGACATCAACTTCGCAGGGTCAATGGATAACCGAATCATTCACATACACACCACAATGAAGTCGAATATACTACGCACACTGATATAGAACACGACTGCACATTGCTATTTATGGAAAACGTCATGTCAAGGACTTCAGGCGAATAAACTTATGAACGTTTGGTTTAGAATTTTTTTCGTTTTCATATAATTCATAAGTTGGTGTTTCTGTCTTGTTACCACTTCTTTAACTAAGGCACAATAATATATAGGTGTATAGTGCCCTACTTTAACACGGTCCGTCATTATACATTGTTATCAACTGATAATTTTGAATTTAGAATTTTGCTTGCTTATCTACCTCGTATTGTCTATTTTCTACATCGTTCACACATGTTTTACATAATACCGTTAATATAAGTCGCTTACGGTTTACGTCATTGTATCATTGTATGTATCAAAACAATACTAATTATTTACTCTATTTTAAATTTAATTGTGTATTCCGTGACGCCATTTCGGATTCAGTAGAATTATTCGGAATTAATATTCAATTTAATTAAACGCCTTTTTTTTTTTCATTTTTGACGTCTTTGTATTATCTGTTGTTAGACAAAATAAAAATGGAACCTATGACACTAGGATCACCGTCCCATGACAGCCCACAAAAACCAACTTATCTTCCCGGATACTTGATGGGTGAACGCGCTCAATCTCCTATTAGTAATGTTTCCCTCAATACTATGTCACCAGTGCGAACTAATCGTAGTTATACTTCGGATGCGCATACAACATTTTTAATGCGTAATTTTCATCATGAGTTGATAGATAAACCGTAAGTAAATTAAATAAGTTTTGAAAAAAATACTTCTCAATTATATTTTAAATTGCATTTTTCCAGATCTTCCACACCTATTTTAAATAGAGTCAATGATGAACCAACCAAAGCACCTACAATTGATTTATTTGACATGCTTAATACATCTGATTATAGAGAAGAAAAGTATGTATAAAATTTATCAATAAAATAAAGTTTATGGATATTTGCTTTTATTGTTTGTCTTCTCTATAGATGTAACAATAAAGAGAACAAACAATTTTATTCAGAAAAAAATGATTTGTTCGAACAGTCTAATTCTCCTGAGTTTTGGATAACAGTTTTTGGTTTTTCAATATCGAATAAAGATGAAATATTAGCAAAATTTACACAAATGGTATCTTGTTGCGATGTAAGACAAGCTGGTCCAAATTGGGCACATATTTGTTTTAGTGATTCTACAGATTATCATCGTGCCCTTTTATTTAATGGTCATGTAACTAATAATGGAGCAATGATTGGAGTTATTCCTTGTAATGATAAGGTAATTGGATATTTTGAGGATATTATAGCTGTATATATATATATATTGTTTATTTTGCTATATTTTTTCTAGACAATTTTAAGTGAAACAAAACCTATTAATTCACGCCCTAGTCCAAGTTCAGGAGCTTTGTCTAAATCTCTACGGTCACCAATTCTAGGTCAACAATTTCCTAGTCCAAATGATTCAATTTCTAAGAGAAATAATATAAGACCAATGGCTATGAAACCTATACCTATTCAAGGAAAAGATGTATGTTATTTTAAACTATTTATATAATTATTTAAAAAACCATTTTCATTTTTAACAGAATTCACCTACAGCTACAACTTCAAATGGTGTCGTAACAAAAGCTTTGGAATATTTGTTCGGGTGGTAGGTAAGAAAATTTAAAAAAATATTTGTATGACCGGTTATATTTAAGCTGTTGTTATTACTTAAATAATTTTTCTCCAATTCATTTTGTAATAATTACCAACTAAAATCATTGTTATAGTTGGAGTTTCAAACTTGCACAAATATATTATTTAGATTTTAATAAAAAACCAAATAATTTCTGTAAATTATTAAAATTCTAAAATCTGTATGTTAATATATAATATAAAAAAATATGAATAGATTATATACAATTATAAGTTAAATGTATTAATAATTTACATTTTATCTAACAAAAATTCATCATTAGCCCTATTTTTTTTTAAATTCTAACTGTTTTTAAATGTAACTGAAAATAATATATTTATGTATAAAATATTGTATATGGCTCTAAAAATTGAGTGGTGAATTATTTATTCATTTTCTATACAATTAAAAAAAAACATTTCATAGCCTAATCATATTTGAACTTGTATTTATTTATATTTTATATACTATTCTGGTCATAATTTTACATTAAAATTTGAGTAAATAAGAATAAATCTGAAGAGACCTAATGTACTATGTACCTATGTACTTAAATTATTGTGATTTGATTATATTTCTTAAAAATGTTAATTTCTAAATTAAATCTTAAATATTTTTCAAAGTTTCTCATTCAATGTTTTTAGATATATATTTTTTGTGCTTAATGATTTATAACTTATTATATTTTATATTTTATTTCTAAATTATAAAATTAAAATTAATTGTATCAAATATTAGCATCCAAACAAAATACATTTTATCATATAATTTATAACAAAGCAATATAATTTACTAATATTGGCTCAATAAATAATAATATGTCAATTTAAACTGATGCAAGGCTCTTGATAATATTATAATAAATATCTATGCCATCAAGGAATGTTTTTTCATTCAAAAATTCATTGTGATCATGTAAAAGAATAGGTGTATTGTTTATTGGTGAAAACCCCAAAGCTGGAATTCCAATCTGCAATTAAAAAATAATCAATTAGTATATTATTTTATATTTTTAGGAAGTCTTTATTATATTTATTATATCAAATTCTTAATTTGTCATTTATAAGTTTTTTCTTTTTTTGTAAGTACTTAAATCGAAATAGAAATAAAATAATTTAAAGAAAATATCAATAATATTAATAATTAATTAATAGTTGTATAACATTGAATTAGCTTAATTTATTGAATTATTTTTATTAGAATATTTGTATTTAAATAAATACATATGTAAACAAAAATTTGGAAAATAAATTAAATAATTAATTATTAATATTTAATATATGTATAATGGTCTTTGTAAAAAATATAAATGTATTATTTTATAAATACCTGTCTGATATATCTACTATCTGTTGCACCAGGAAATATATATGTTTTTAATTTCAAATTCCTGAAATAAAAGAATAATTTGTTACTGAATGTAAATATATTTTCTTAAAACTTAGAATTTATTTTTGTATAATATTGTCAAAATGAATGATTTAATATAAAGTTAAGTTGATTTAATCCTATTAGTTGTTAATTAAATTAATATCTTGATTTATATTATTATTTTATATCATATAAGAAAATTAAAAAATTAGTGATGTTCATGATCTATTGATCATAAACATATAATACTAACATTTCATCACATTCATTTTTAAATGCAACCCACCAAGGGTTATTTTTATCAATTTTGGTAGGCTGAATGAAAGCCATTTTTTCAAGAAATTCTACTGTTACATCTTCCCCTGCTTCCTTACACCATTTTTTTAAAGTTTTTTCCATCTTTTCAACATCGACATCAATACTCAATCTCACATCGAAGCAAACTGATAGTTCTGGTGGTACTACATTAATTTGACAACCTCCGTTTAGCATGGTCAAATTTATCGATGTGATATCACCAGCACCTAAATTGCAACTCTTCATTTTTAATTTTTCATAATCCCTCCAATTCATGAATTTATTAATGATATATTGCAATTTTTCTCCAGCTGTATTTTCATGCAATAATGATCCATGTCCAGGTGTACCAGAACATGTTACTTTAAGATCTATCAATGAAAATATAAAAACAAAATTTAATAAAAAATATAAAATATAAGATTATTTCTTATTACTTACGCCATAGTGTTCTTTCTCCATAGTATATGCTGAAACTATTATCATTACTCGCTAATCCTTCATCTAATGCAAAACCAACATTTAATGCTGCAAATTCGGGTGATTTAACAAATTTTTTCATTCCTAAATTTCCTCCAGTTTCTTCATCTAAGACAAAATTTGAATTAAATTTAAAAAAGATTTTATTTAAATAAACATTATTTATTAAAAAAACAAATACTAACCAGGAACAAATAATATATGTATAGTTCTATCAAAAACTAATTTATCTTTTAAATATTTTCGTATTGTTTCTATATATTGAATTCCTACACATTTCATGTCTTGTGATCCTCGAGCGTATATGTTGCCATATTCATCTTTATGTGCAGAAAAAGGATCGTATGTCCAAAATTCCTAAAATAATGATAGATTGCAATTTTATAAATATAAATATAATTTCTAAATATCCTATATGTAAAAATATATTTAATAATGCTTAATAATAGTTATTTTATACAATTACCAAATTATTTTTAATAAAAATTTAATATTATTTTATTTTTTCATTGTCTCCTAATTTAATTATGACATTAATTATAGCTTAAATAAACTTAAGTATTTTGTTAAGTATTATCTGAATAAATATTATTACATTTGAAAAACTGTTCAATTTAAAAATTTTATTAAAGTTATTCAGTTTAATATGTATTATGATCAAAACATTTGATAATGCCCACTAATACCTATTTTATTTTAAATATTTTTTAAATTAAATTGAAATTTGTAAGAAATAGATAAACACATTAGCATTATGTCAAAAAAAAAAAAAAAAAAAATGTAATCCAATATATGTTATAATTATTAATATTATAATTTTAAAATTATTTGAATTAATAATGATGCAATGATGCAATGTAACCCAACATTATGCTAAAATTGAAATATTTAAATAAAAATAAATTGGTCAAAACTGTACAAACTGAGATGTAATTAATTTTTTCTACTATAAAACATGTGTATGTATCTATACATGTATATGTATACATAGTAACTTATTGTTTTAAATAATAGTTTAGAAATATGTTTTAATAAAAATTAATTAATAAAACAACAGAATCTGTCATGTCACCTTATATTTTTATCAGGTCCTTTTGATTTTTAAAAAAATTATAAATTAGTTGGGCATTTTTCTCAAAATATAATTTCCTTATTAGGCTGTTATTTGATAATACACTAATAAAAAAATTAATAAAATACAATTCTTAAAAAAATTTTTAAATTTAATACTTTTAAAATTTTTTTAGTTTAGAGTAATTATTTCTTTAGAATTAGAGCATTTAGAGCTATAATTAGTTTCATAATACTTACTGGATAGACTGGAACAACATCGGTATGAGAGTTAAGTAGTATAGAAGGCAGTTCTGGTTTCTGCCCAAGCCATGTTATAACTACAATTGGTTGGCCGGGAGCCATATAATAAATATTTGATGGAAGATTTAGGCTTTGAGCTTGACGCAAAAGAAATTCAACACATTTACCTTAATAAAATACATAAATGTATGTTATTTTGTTACTATAATTTAAACAAGAATTAAATGTATTTACTATAATCAACATTTGGATGAACAGTTGGTATACGTAAATATTCTCGGAAATTGGTAACTGCTTCATGTTCTTCTTGATTTGAAGACATCTTTCTTCTTTTTATTTTTAGAAGTGAAGCCTATAATCATCCAACAAAGACTAACTGAATAAAACAATTATTATTAAAATTAAATTATATTACAATTTAAGGATTTAATAATAAATAATTACCCATATGCATGCAATAGTCATGAGCACTCTTGAGATTAATCTTTTTATACTATTTATCCAAGATAAAAAATTATATTTTTTGTAAAGCCTTTTCAATGTTTTTAATTACTATGAATTCTTAGTACATTTTAGCATTTTTAGTGCTTTTTTATTAAAAGTCAATTTCATGTTTAAAGCGATGAGAATCAACCAAAGTAAAAAAAAAAGTAGTTTTTCTTTCTAATTGTATTTTAATTAATTGGGTATGTATCATTAGCAGTACTAAAAGTAATTAAAGTTTAATTCAAATTTCAACTGATTAAATGATATTTTTTTAAATATATATATATATATATATATATATATTGAATTTCTAATATTAAGAGCAATATTTTTATTTCTATACTCTATTCAAAATGTAACAATTATTTTTATTTTTGTATCATGAACAATATAACATATTTTTAATTTATTAATAAATGTGAAATAAATAATAATATAATATTATAATTTGTCAAACTAAACAGCTGATAATAAAAATGTTGTATAAAAAAAATGCTCCGATTTTTTTCATACATTTTTTATTACCAATAAATTTTTAAATTAAATAAACCAATTTATAATATTACTTTATAATTATGCTTTTTGATTAAAAATTCATTATAATTGTGTTAAAAAATGAAACTTTTCAACTAAAAATTAATTAAAAAGTAGCTAATATATTAAGTCTGGGTGTTGATACTCTTATACAAAAGTATGAAAAAAAATATAAAAATAAATTACTTTATTTGTATCTTTTAGATTGTAAAAACTACCTAATAAAAAAAAAATATTTATTTATTAATATAATGTTAAATATAATGGAAATAAATTCTAAATTTAAAATAACTTAATTGGGGATGAAGAAGACCAAATCAAATTTTATTCTTGATACTTGATGCTAATGAATTTTATGTATTAATCTCATACTATAAAATAAAATGTAAATATGTACAATGTTGTTCATAACTGCTCTTTAAACGGTAAATATTTGAATATACCAAAAAATTAGCTTTTTGAAATGTGTTTGAAGCATATTGTTGATATTGAAAACATTTATATATATATTACATATTATTTATAAATTATATACATTAGTTAAATATTTTAGTCATCAATACTCAGACCCTAATAATATCAAATAGAAGTGTATTTTAAATTATTACTATAACCATTGTTATGTAATTTTGAATAAATAATATCTTTGACAACATTATGGTTAATTTAAAATATTTAAAATCATTCTCACCATGCTATTATTATATTATATTTTAAATTAGGTTAATTGACCAATTTTGTTCCATTATTGATCTGCACTTAGATGTTTGCCTAAAATTGAATAGCAACAAAAGTATTAATTATACCTAAATTATATTTAATACTTTTTACAAAGATAATCATAAAATGAAACTAGGTTATCTCTGTTAATAATACACCATATACATATGTATTATTTATCTGAGACCTTAATACCTACTTGATAAAGGATTAAAAATTATCATCAAATAGTTATGAGCAGCGGTGACTGTGAACGTTATTCATATTACTGTGGATGTGAACTATCGCAATACATATAAATTATGTTTTGATAAATAATATTCAAACAAAATCAATGATTCTGTTACCCCAGAAGATGATACCACATTATATTAAGAAGAAAAAAAGGAAAAGTCAGGACTTACCTAAACCAAACATCGCAAAGCAGTAACACCGACTTGTATTTCATTTAGTGGGGAAAAGTGTACAAATTAGTTACCACCACTACTCACTAAGTTAAAGCAAAATAAATTATCAGCCACATAATTATATAGTAAATTCAATCATCACAAAATTAAATACAGGGGTGAACCGCCCCATAATAATACGTGTTCTGTGCCACTGTCACGAAGATATAAATATTAATAAGATAATAATAATAATTACAATATAATGAACGTGTTGATTTATTATAATAAATCTGTGTAACAGTAATTACCTCCTGTTGATCTCTTAATACAATCGAACGACCTTATTGGCTACTCTAGTTACGTTGGTATCACACGTCAAATCCTAATTCGTTATTATTAGCAGGTGTGTGTGTTTTAAATTATTTTTACGTACACCTTTTCTCGTAGGACCAGATGACCAGACTACCGTCTAACGGGACAGCTTCGGCGCCCGTGCGTCGTTGCCCCCGCACGAGTATTATTACGTATTATTAACCGTTATCGTTTTATTTTTTATTTTTTTATTTTTACTTTTAATTTTTATCACGACTGCGGCTGCGTATAGACACAACTTTCTTATCATATTGTTGCCAGATTAGGTGGCCCTTGTATTTTTTACTAACAAAATCGTATAATAACATCATGGTAATGAATTATCTATATCTTAGTTTCTGATTATAACATTTATAACGAACGATATTATAATAAAAGTGTACAAATGTATTCCAATCCGGGTGTTGCATATGCAAAGTTGGGCAAGTTAATGAAAATAATTAACTCGAGTTAAGTTAAGAGAACACAAGATCAATAAGTTAAAAGTTAACAATTCATAAGTTAAAAGTTAATAAGGAAAAAATATTAACACAGTTTAAAAAAAGTTCACCTTTTTTTAATTACTATATATATCACATAAAAAGTGACTGCGTTCTTTAGAAAGATCTAAATTTCCTAAATTATTATAAACAATTTTATTGAATTTTTACTGCCGTATTTATTCATATTTACAGTTTTTATTTAGTTTTTTTTTTATTACTTTTATTTTTACAATATTATAGCATGACAATTATTAGAAATTAGATACGAAGAAAAAAAAATTACAAATAAAATAAAATAATAGTAATAGTTATATAAATCATTAATACTACACTAATTAGATAACAACAATTCGTGATAAGTAAAGTATTTTAAATACGGAAATTGTCGTTGAAGATAAAATGGATGTTGCGAGTGATGACGGAGGTTGCTCGAGAATTAAGGAGAAGGATTACATCAGGAGAGGTGTAACCTAAGGAAGAGAGCTGTGAGAGTAACGAATTGCAGATAATCTTTACAGTTAAAATAATTTATACATAACATTCTGTATCTACAGCTAAGATCCAATGGAGCCCAAAGGTGGGCTCCTAACCTATTAAATCTAATATGACATCGATGCACAGTGTATATATATATATGTAAACGAAAAATTTCAAAATTTTTTAACTTGATAAATCATTTTTAAATCAACTGTGAAAGCCTAAGTTATTTTAACTGCCAATTAAACTAGTTAAATTAAAAAGTTTATTAGAAAATAAACTAACTAGTTAAGTTAAAAATGTATAAAAAAAAATTAACTTTTTGACTAGTTAATGCCCCCCTTTGAGTATATGATTGATGAGTCGCTGATTGTATCACGAAACGCTTTTGAAGCGCACCCGTTTATTCTTCGGCAGGAGTGGTGTGAACCTCGCGAGTTTAATAGAGCCCAATCGACTACCACTTGTTCTCACGACTGTACAGCGGCAAAAAGATTATAAAAATAACTTCTTTTGTTTTTTTTTTCATTATCGTGTTGACATGTTATTTGCAAAGACTGTCGCTCAATGTATGTTTTATATATATCTATATATATGTTCGGGAACATTTAGAAATAGATTATCTGACACTTTTTTCCATCTAAAAATACACTTTTTAATTTGAAAATTTGTAAATAAAAATATTATATGTACACAGGGTTTTCTTTTAATTTGTGACACTAAAAACTTTTTGGAATTAAATAAGGTTAGAAAAATCGGGAAATTGACATCCCTCTTTCGTAAATCAAAATTCGGGACACTAATAAAAAAAAAACAATAAATTAGTTATATATAGATTAGGTAGGTAAGGATATATTTTTATTTAAATGTTATCATTACAGTTAGAGTCAGAATTTTTTTCACTTTTCACAGTACAAAGAATTGAAGTTTTAATAAATATAATAGACTTTATAATAAAATTTTAATAGAAATTTTAACTAAATTAAAGAGATACCTAGCTAAACGTATGTATTTATAAATATTTTGTTCTCCTATTTTTTATGGTTGTAAAAAGAATTAGGACTTTCTTGTTTCGTTCGCTTGTAAGACGGGACACGGGATAAAAATTAAAAAAAAACAAAAACTTACATACGCGTCATGAATATTAAAAATCGGGACGTAACCCAACCCAATGTGTACATGAGACAACGTGCTGTAATAATAATGAAAATAATGTATTTTGCGGTTCTTAGTCATTCATTTGCAGTATTGTTAACATTTCACATTTTAATTTCTCTATTTTAAACAATAAATTTATCTAAAATTATATTATACTAGCTGAATTACCCGGCTCCGCCCATGTGTAGTTTTTGTTTTCTCAAAATTAAATTGTTAAATCAACAAACATTATTGTGTTTTAAAGAAAAAAAAATTTATTTTACTTAATGCTATCAAATGCTAAATAGTAGTAGTAGCTGAATTATAAACAAAACAAAAATAATAATAGTAGCATTTACAAATGACTTCACGTAGTTGCTCAATTCTAATATGGCTTAAGTCAAAACCTCTTGGTATACCACATTCTAAATTTTATTTAGTGGTGCATAAAGGTATAAATGGTAAGGTCTTCTAACTCAAGACAATGCCACATACAATTTCCCATGTGAAAAACAGTTATTTTCCAAATCTACATCACAGTAACTTAAAGTCTGACTTTGGGTTTTGTTTATTGTCATTGCAAAACAGACTTTTATTGGAAATTGAACTCTTCTAAACTTAACCGGAAAATTGTAGGAGTATAATGGTATTTTCGGTAAAAATATTTTTTCTCCCTTTGCACATCCGGTCAAAATTTCAGCTTTAATTATATTTTTTGTAAGAGATGTTACACGGAGCCTAGTCCCATTACATAGAAGAATTCAAATTTTTCAATAATATAATTGGAACTCCTACCTTCAGTGATATTTTATGAGGAGGCAAATCAGATGGTGTTTGTGAATTTAAAAACTCAATAGGAAAATATACCTATTCTTCACTATTAATAACTGTATCGATAGAAAAGTAATCCATTTCTAGAGCTTAAAATCAACTAGTTATTAGCGAGTTTATTGAATCAGCTCGGTTATTTGTGGTTATTCTTCACTATTAATAAATGTATCGATAGAAAAGTAATCCATTTCTAGAGCTTGAAATCCACTAATTATTAGCGAGTTTATTAAATCAGCTCGGTTATTTGTGGTTGTCAAAATAACGCGGTTTTCCATACAATCCTACATAAGTCATAGCAACTGTAATCGGTCAACTGCTATTGTTATTATTATATGAATATAGATGATATATATGATATACAAATTACACGTAAAAAATTATTTTTACCGATGTCAACCCTTTAAAATCAAAATTTTGAAAATCGGGTAACGTGATGACACTTAGGAAGATATTTGGAACAATTCTGTGAAAAAAAATTGGAAAAAAGTTAAATAACGTCTTCACAAAATGGATACATAAAAAAGGCCTATTCTTTTATGTATATAAGGATTACTTTATTACATTGGTTCTAAAATAATATTTTATTTTCATCAATGTTTTCTTTTCTTTTTTTTTTTGTTTGGCAAAAAGTTAATCGTTTACATGTTTAAATTATGAATTACAGTTAAATAAAATTAATTGAGCGATGAAAACAATTAAAATATTACAGTTGCTTTTTTCAAAAAACTACAAACTTATTAGTAATTGTTGGTTTATACCTTCTATCACTTAGTCAATAGGTATTACATAATCGAAGTTTGAACTATGGTCGCTTTACTGTGTAATACGTTGTAGGCCCGTCTCTATTGTCTAATACAGTTAATGTTTTATCTTAAATACCGTAAATACCTTTCTCATAAAACTAAATGTAAATTTAAAATTATTTTATCAGTTTTAAGAAATATTTATGTTTAATAAGATCATAATGATAAATACAGATTAAAATTCCCAATCTGTAACGAATTAATAATACGTAATTTTAGAAAAGCGTTGAAGATCATAAGAGTACCGCTTAGTATAATACAGCTGGTAGTAAATGTTTATATGTACATACTATTGTAGTATTTTTTTGCTTTATTACTTATTTTTACAATCTGTAACAATTTTTTTACAATTACTAAAATTGATAATATTGAATTGTTTTATAACATGATTGGCTTGGGTTAGCAGTAGTACAACCTAACATCTAGAAATTGTCATTTTATTTTTTTTACATTTTTCTATTTATAAATATACATGCAGAGTTTAAAGTGCCAAAAAACGACAGGGAGACTCTAATCCATATATCATTCTCAGTTTCATATAGTCTCATACAATTACTAGATTATTAATTATTAATTGGTGTATATATTATGAGATGTTATTAGTGAACCTTTCCTTTACAAATTATTCTTGCGCTGTAAAAATGTATAAACTTGTAAATTACTTACTTATTGTTTTAAATAACAGATTGTAAATGTATTTTAATAAAACAAAAGTAATTAAAAAACGGCTATATAAGTATATGTTACTATTATCGTGTACAACGTACTTAGATAACAATAGATCTTTAAACACCCTGCATATTAATTAATAATAGTTTGGAAAAAAACAAATAAATGATTAGTAAAATAACCACATCCACATTGTCATACAAACGTCATTCAAATAAAGACACGATTATCACATAATTACGTTTTCGCGCACACGAAATTCAATAAGGATTATCATTTTAATTATAGTTATCACATACACATACACATTTGCAATTTACACACATACTTGCATTCATCGGGTATATAAGGGACCTAAAAACAAAGGCGAATCAAACGAGTTCTTGCTATGCGACACTGAGCACCTTTACGCTAGTGTATGTTATGGTCTGGACTTAAAATCTCAACAGTTTATTTAATTATTATTATTAATTATTTGTTCTTAGTATAATTTGAACAGTTTAAATAAATCACTTTAACCACAACTAGTAGTAATTATTTTATAACATCCACCTACATTCAAGCGTTGAATAGACTTAGCGAATAACTGAAATACGATCAAGCAGTTAGCGTTAAACACTATATAATTTATAATTTATATTTAATATTAGTTTTGTTTGTAAAACATTGTTTAACACTTAGAGACATAAATTAAATTATGAAGTCAATTATTCAGCTATATATGATTATTTTTAACCAAAAGTTGAGCGTTTCAGTAAACTTTTAGGAGAATGTTAAAGGGGACGTTTTAAAAGCGTTGTGAGAGGTTGGGGGACTGAGTCTCCTGGCATCCCTTTCACTTTAAGCCCAGTATACATATGATTAAATTTGATTATATTATTGATTAAAGATTTTTTAAGTCTTTATGCCAACGTAACCGGGTATATTTTCAGAGACTAGCCCATTTATCAATGGATTTGGGTGGACAGTATGTTTAGAATGTAAATGTTTATAGTGAGCTACTTTGACTCTATAGACAAAAGAAATACTTAGGTAATTGTAATGAGTATCGTTGCAAAGGCGTATTTATGTTGAGGCCATGGGGGGGGGAACTATTTTTTCTTCTATAGAACTTAAAAATGAGTTACAGTTCATTACCTTTAGCTCATGTTCCTGTTGCTCTTTCAAATAAATAAATAAAAATACAAGTACCAAATTTAATTAAATATTTATATAATAAATATATTTAAAACCTACTGCATATTAAATAAGTATTAATAATAACAACAAAAATAGTTCCTATATTAAAATTGTACCTTCAGTCTGAATCCTGTACAAAAAAAAAAAAATCAACAAATAATCATAGTGGTAATAGTACCTATTAAATATTTTTTAAAAATTTTCAAAATACAATTAAGATAAGTAACTTAATTTAAAAAATATCTAAGTAGAAAATATTAGGTTAGTAAGTAGTTAAATAGCAAATTTAAAATTTCTTTTTTTCATTTTGGCAAATTTGTTGATTATTATTTCATCAATGGATACAATAATTTATTTATGCACATGCAGCAAAGCTAAACTTATTAGTCTATGCTGGCTTATTCTTAATCTTAACCATGTTTTCAATCTACAAAAATATATTTTTGACCAATACTTGCAAGTTAAAGAATATGGAAACAAATATTGTCAGATAATATGATTATTATTTGACTTAGGGACTTCTAGCTCTATAAAATACACAAATATGCATGCGTTTGTACACAAAAAATGACTAAATACCTATGCACAAGATATTTTGTTGTAAAAAAAAAACAGGTGAGTGAAATTATTAAGGACTTATATAGCTCTAATAAATACAAATATATACAATATGCATACATGCAGTGGCATAGCCAGGATTTTTAAATGGAGGGGGGGCTAACCACTTTTTTGGATAACTAAGTTAAGAGAGGATATGAGAATTCACGTTTCTAAACGTAATTCAAGCATTTTAGTATAGTTTTAAAAATATTTATTAATATATAATTTATAATAATAATAATAATAATTTTGGTTTCAGTGTTCCACTTGCTCCACTCTGACAGCTGCATCCTGTTAGGCGAATTTCTGGCAAATTCAGTTATTATTTCACTTTCATCGAATTGCTCTTTTTTATTTATATTAGTAACATAGCTAACCCATTCAATCTGCTTTCCGACATGGTGTTTCTTAAAAAAATGTTTGAGCGATTAAGTGCTGAAAACGTTCTTTCCGGAGTGAAAGAGGTAACTGGTAACGTGGAGAATAATTGTAAAAGTATTTTAATGTTAGGTTGAAGATTGGTGCGATGAGAGAGTGAATCAAGAGCAGAATTCGGTTTTGGAATAGTATTTTGACTCCATTGTTGCCTCCATATGATCAGGTCAGCTCTGATTGTAGATGAGGTATCATCATGGAGATCTTGGACATATATTTTAGCAGCTTTTATAATATTTTTATCGTCATATATATACAAATTGGCCGGAATAAGTCCTTCAAGTGGCATAACATCAATAAGCCTTTGATTAAAACGAGCATCCATTGATTCTATTAAATAGTCATGATACATTATACATATAAACACAGCCCATTGGGGGGGGGGGCTATAGCCTCCTTAGTCTCCCCCTTGGCTACGCTACTCCATACATGCAACAAAATATGACTAACTATTAAATTTTTGGTAAAAAAAGTGTTATTTTAAATTACTTTATAATATCTGATAAATACCTCGGTTATGGTTGTAAATGTCTATAACATTAGCAATATCTGTGGAAGATAATACCACTATTCGTTCCACAACCAAGTGTTATGATATATGAAGATAAACAAAAATTGATACCCGTGATCAAATTGACATATTATTGAATTTATTATCATACTATAATGATAGACTAGTAATTTATATACTTAATTATTTATACATTAAATTTTTTAAATAAATCAATGTATTATATTCAAAAAAAATAAGAGCCATGGGGGGACGAATGTCCTATTTGCACCCCACAAATACACCATTGTATCGTTGGATACGTAGAAAGGAGCTTTTGTGATTGGAATATATGCAGGTTAGGCCTTCGCCGAGCTCCAAACTTGGATAGCATAGGTGCAGAGTGGTTTGAGGTGAAGAGTAATTCATTATTCAAAATCATTTTAGTTTTGCATGATACACTAAACAATTGTAGAATAATTATTAAATTATAATAGTTTCGAAATGTGTATATTTATTATTCGAATTAACATGCTACCATTTATTATAAATAATTTAAATATTTTAATTAATTTTAAATAATATTTTTATTAATTTAATTAATATCTATTTTATTTTTAAAAATATTATATTGTAATTATTGTTGTACATAATGTAGATATATAGTTTACGCACCTCAAAAATAGGGCAATGAAGTCAAAAGCACTTTTACCTTTCGGCTAGACATATACTTAATAATTTACTATGTGTGTTAATATATATATTTGTATAATTTGGCAACTATCAGTGTAAGTCGTGTCAAGGTATATAATATATTAATATTATGTTGTATGTATAGCTATATATACACACAACTATTGCATATAAATATAGCATAATAAACTCATTGTACATACTATATATACTATATATACATTGTATATACTCATTAGCCAAATATTTCCAAGGTTGATCTTGACTTATATGTATATTTTCTATATGGTTGACATTGACATATTTAATGGGAGTGTACTGCACTATAGGCTTGCAAGTATAAATATGCTCAGTGTAAGGGGTATCCATCAATGACCAATATTGTAAACTATAAGATTTAAACTTGGAATTGAAGTATGTATTGACCAATATCAAATATTATTTTTATAACATAAAAAAGCACAAAAAAACCATCAAAATTCTTAATTATTATATATTGATTTAACATTTAAAAATAAAAAAAAATAAAAATTTTTTAGCCTTTTTGAGATTCTAAGAATATTATAACTTCTTTAATATACTTCTAAAAGATTTTCTGATTTTTCTAAAAAATGAATTTTAATTCTTTTAAGAATAATCGAAAAAAACAAATTAATTAAAAAAAATATATATATTGTCTGTGAATTTTTTCGGAAATTCTTTGATGACAATGTTTACAATAAATAACGTGTAAAATTTTTTTATAAATATATTTTTAGAACTTTACTTGATTTCACTATATAGGCTTCAACGTCAGATAAAAATAACAAAATGTTATTGTTCTTTATATTACCTGACCATATAATATTCATAGCTTTATCATATATTTTACCAATAGTTAAATGATTTACATGATCTAATTTTTCTGTGTGATAGAAGTATACGTTCAGTCCTAAATAACCTGGACTAAGATTTCTGACTATAGCGTTGGCTATAAATCGTCCAAATTTTATTTGGTTTGATTTCGATTTTTATATTGTCTTAAGTAATACTAAAAATATTTTCAATGTAACTTTTTCTTGATGTTGCTTACATTGGAATTCTTTTACAAGAATACTTCCCTAAAAATGTTTGAAATACGTTGTAAGAAGGCTTATTTAATGAAATATTCATAGATACTATTACTTGACTTATCCTTATTAAAATCTTATTTCTTTGAATTTTGATTAATTGAAAATGTTTGAATTTTTTTCTGGATTTGATAATTTTTACGTCTAACATTGATTAGGGCTTATCTTTTTGATGTATTATATTGTGATGCATTATACTTTTTCGAATTTAAATTTAACCTCATATACTTTACAGCACGTAAAATACATATCTGTGGAAAAACTATCTGATCCATATTCATATAGATCACTTTTAAATAAAAATATACTTGTGGGTAATATCTTTTTCCATTAAAAAAATAATAATTAAGTAATACGGGCACAAATGACGACGAACAAAACACTCTGAATGGTATGACCAAAAATCGACTAAATGCGTATCATGTTGATAAAATCTCAATCGTTTAATAATGTATATTTAAAGTTCTGTTAAATAGAAACTAGATGTCCGTACGATTAGTCCGTTGAACTAGTATGCTTTGGTCCGTTGTAAACTGTGGTAATCAAACAGAACTGGGACAAGTTTGAACAAATTAGTGTAAAAAATTATCACTAAGAGTGGTACCTTTTTAACTCACATTTTCTGTTTTTATCTCATTTTATTAAATCTTCAGCAGTTCCTTTGACGAAGAAGAAATGTTTCTTCTGTTTGCTCCAAATATCTCGAATGAACTCCAAATTCACAGCCCAAGGACAAAATCAGATAATGGTAACCTTAGCACAAATGTGAATTATATGCAAAAACTCTCAAAAAATACCTGCTCAGTAAATAATATAGTTGATATCGAAACAGAAAGTGTAGTATACAATAAAATATCTGAACTTGATATTTTAAAAACATATTTTCCTGCACCATTTTTAATGAAATTACTGAAATAAGAAAAAAACATTTTTTTTTTTGCTGCTTTATTCTCTCAATATTCCTCTTAATTGTCATCTCTTATTTTCATCTCAATCATCTGTTGCCATCATTGCTACGATCATTTTTATAATTAATTATGGGCTGCTTATATAATACCACTCTGTAAATAATAATTAATACAATAAAAAAAAAAAAAAAATTATCAATTATAAAATCTCCAGGTTATGATATTATCATAAATGTTTGAATAAAAAATATCAAAAAAAAATTACATATATGTCTATTTTATTTAACTCATTACTGAACTATTTTTCAAACCGAATACATACTACACCCAATACAAAAGTATTTCTTTACGCTGACGACAGTGTTGTCTATTCAAGTTCTGGTGACATCTACTTGTTACCGAAAATATACAAAATAAAAATTGTTCGTGCAAACATTTTCAAGCGATAAATTTGTCGTACGCTGACTGGTCCAACCAGTGGTGTAGATATATTTTTCTTTCGAGAACCTTCTACCACCCACCTTTATGATTATGGTCGGACCGGAAAAGCCACTACATCGCCGAAATGCCTACCAATACGCCTGCAACTTTCAATGCGGTTTTTGTTATTCGACCAAATTGCGTACTCGACATTGTACTCGACTTGTAGTCAGTGGCGCACATGTGGGGGGGGGGATTAAGGGGTTGTATCCCCCCCGAAATTTTCTCCGATGTCTAGGTTAAAATTTACAAATTTTACAAATTTGAAATATGAAGAACTAGTATTAAATACGTAGTAGGATTAAAAAGTTCCCGGAATTTATCTATAGAAAAAAAACTATATTTTTTATCAAATATCTGATTATTGGAATTAAAAGTAGACATTATAAGCTATATATAGGTTTAGTTGTTAAAAGTACATTAGTCTCATGTGAGCCGTAATTGAGTCCATACGAAACTGTGTTTACACATTTTTACAAAATGTCACAATTTGAACAACGCGCTAACATTAAATTTTGTTTTAAACTTGGAAAAACTGCCGCAGAAACGCTCGAGTGCTTGAAAACAGTTAATGGTGATGAGCATTAAAGAAAACAGCCGTTTATGATTGGTTTAAACGGTTCAAAAATGGCCAAGAGTCACTTGAAGATGAAGAGCGGAGTGGCCGGCCGTCAACTTCAAAAAACGATGAAACAATCGAAAAAGTTAAAAACTAGGTGCAATCAGATCGTCGTTTACACATTCAAGATATGGTAAATGTATTAGGAATATCGTATGGTTCAGTTCAAAACATTTTAAAAGATGATTTAGGAATGCGGCGCGTTGTTCAAATTGCGACATTTTGAAAAAATGCGTAAACACAGTTTCGTATTATTTAAGTCAAAATATATTAAAGATTTGCATAATTTTGTTAATTGTAAAATGTGTTATATTTTAACCTTATAATAATAATAATTTTGGTTTCAGTGTTCAGTCACTTGCTCCACTCTGACAGCTGCATTCTCTTAGGCGAATTTCTGGCAAATTCAGCTATTATTTCACTTTCATCGAATTGCTCTTTTTTATTTACATTAGCCATAGCTAACCCATTCAGTCTGTTTTCCGACATGGTGTTTCTTAAAAAAATTTTTAAGCGATTAAATGCTGAAAACGTTCTTTCTGGAGTGAAAGAGGTAACTGGTAACGTGGAGAATAATTGTAAAAGTATTTTAATGTTAGGTCGAAGATTGGTGCGATGAGAGAGTGAATCAAGAGCAGAATTCGGTTTTGGAATAGTATTTTGACTCCATTGTTGCCTCCATATGATCAGGTCAGCTCTGATTGTAGATGAGGTATCATCATGAAGATCTTGGACATATATTTTAGCAGCTTTTATAATATTTTTATCGTCATATATATACAAATTGGCCGGAATAAGTCCTTCAAGTGGCATAACATCAATAAGTCTTTGATTAAAACGAGCATTGATTCTATTAAATAGTCAAGATACATTATACATATAAACACGGCCCATGGGGGAGGCTATAGCCCCCTTAGTCCCCCCCCTTGGCTACGCCACTGTTTGGCAATATAAGTAATTCCACGAAGATGTTGCAGTGTATCGTCATCTTGAAACGTATTTTATTTTGTGCGATTAAAGTGTGTAGCCACTTTAATCTGTAATCGACAATCGTTATCGTCGCTTTCATGTATTGTTTGTGTGATCATGTGTTATGTGGCCATTCATAATAAGCTCATGTGGTGCAATTAGTTGTTGTGATGAGTTATTTTTCCCTAAAGTATATCAATATTTAAAAATTGGCGCTACATTGCCCGTCACAGTTGCCAGCGTAAAACGGAGCTTTTCAACATTGAAACGTTTGAAATCATATTTGAAGAATTCTATGGGGGAAAATCGACTAAATGGATTGGCTTATCAAAGTATTCATAGAGAAATACCAATAGATAGTAGTGAGGTGGTCAACATTTTTTCGGAAAAAAATAGAAAATTAATGTTTTAAAAAAATATATCTATGTAAAATAAATAAATAATTATATTATTACATTTTTTTTTTTTTTATATGGCTTATTAGTAAATATAGTTATTTTAGATTTTAATACATATTTTATTATGACATGTCAATAAAAAAAATATTACAAGTAAAAATTAGTAATTTATTAAAATGTACGATATGTTTTTTTATGTTCAGGTGTCACGCCATCCAATATGATAATTTAAAAATTAAAACCCCCCCGAAGTTCAGGTCTAAGTACGCCACTGGCAGTAATATTGACATTTTGTCGACCCAAAACTCACCCCTCTCTAGAAATTAATTGTGATAACATTTCCCAGTCACCAATTATAGAATATCTAGGAATTATCCTAGATAAAAAATTAACTTTGAATCCACATACTTCTTCGAAACTACAACAAAAATACCAAATATTTTATATACTTTACCTCTTAATCAATCGTCAATCCGTGTTAAATCGGAAATGTTTCCTGCTTTTTTACAAACAAATTATACGGCCCTTAGAACCTACTCTATACTGTCCCCATCTGGAGTTACTGTACCAAACCCACATAAATTAAATTTAAGTTTTCCAGTCTAAAAATTCTACGAAAAAAAAACTATTTCAAATGTGCCATGGTTCGTCAGAAACGAAGTCCTTCACACAGACACTTCTCACAAAATATATAAAAAATAATTAAGACTTATAATAAATTAAAAATAATTAAAATACATATACATAATCTTTCTATCAACATTTTTGACCGACGGAAACATGCAAAAATGTGCAATATTTCAAACTAAGTAACTAGCCTACTCCGTCGGCTAAAGGGTGGATGTTGCCATTATATTCTTGTTAAAAAAAAAAAAAAAATAAAAAAATAAATATGTGTCTAATATTCTATTATATGCATCATTTAAGTTTACATAAAAAAAAAAATTATCAATAAGGTAGATGGCTTTGTCGGAAATCTTTAAATAATAAAAAAATGAATGAATAAAAATAAAACGCGAATTTTTATATCAATTTACTAGATTTTATGTTAAGTCAAGAAAATAAGTAAATGCTTGAAGCGCGAACTTGCTCATGACTAATTTATTTCAATTCCTTTTAATGATTAAATTTTAAAATTAAGCTACTACATAAGCTTAAACTTATTAATTAAGCTAACTTTAAAAAAATAGTCTCTACTCCATAATCTATATATATATATATATATATATACATATAATTGGAGCCAAAAATGTAAAACAATTCGTCAATTGAAAACGGCTGATGTATTTTATACAGTTGCTAAACCTTTAACTATATTATAGTAAATATTGATCCCATTCAAAAACGTTTTTTCATTTAAATATTCATCGTGGTCGTGTAAAAGTACTGGTGTATATTGCATTGGAGAAAATCCAAGTGCAGGAATGCCGACCTGAAAAACCAAATTGATTATTATGAATTGTATTTAAACTTCGTAATATAATATTTATAACAATATATCAATGCCAAATTATAATAATTTACTTATAGTCAGGGCTTGCAAATTTTATAATAACGTTATACTTGATAAAAAACGATTGCAATTTGTAAACGTAATTATAACGGAAAACAATAAACATAAATAAATAACACAAAACATAACGTAACATTTAACAAAATATATGATATATCCTTAAACAAAACATAACGAAAAACGGTATATATTGTATTCCATTAAACGAAATAATTAATTTCCAATTATTTAATAATACTTAGTAGTATTCAATTATTTATTCAATCCATGAATTAATTTTATTCCGTATCCGGCCTATCCGGGAGAACCCGTATTAGATATTATTTTAAAATTTAATAAGAAGGTATTAAAAGAATAATTTAATTACCAATAGCTAATAATAGTGATACTCTGATAATATTGTACTGTACTATATGTACTACGGTCAAAATTTATACCCTTCAAGTTATTCAACTATTGTGTTCGGTGTTCATTTTGCTTAGATTTGTTCAGTCGTCACTCGTCAGTGTTTGTTTAATTGTTGTCAAATGTTTAATATTTATATTTTATACTATTATACTTATAGCCGTTAAGACGTTCATACGTTTTTTTTATATTAGTTAATTCATAGTTGAAATTCAAAATTTTAAAATAATAATCATGTTTTTTTTTTATACTTATTATTATTTTGTTATAATGTCCTTAGAGCCTAGACAATTTATTAAATTTAATAATACATTATTATTTATTACTCTTAAGATTAATTATTATCATACTGTTTTATCATTTATTTTGTTTCCATTTCTTTACAAACTACTTATGTATTTTAATTTAATCTGTATCACTGTACCACTGTACCCTATATTTTGTAAGTAATATGTAATTTGGTTATCTAACCCATTTAATTAAATAAATAAAATAAAATAAATAAAATTATACAATACCTACTTAAAACTCCGAATAGGAAAATTATGTCCCCATAAAAAGGTCATAGTCACTTTTAAATTGCGGCCTGTATACTTTTAAAACAGGTATCTAAATGCTTTTGAATTTTAAATAACGATAAATGCAAAA
This sequence comes from Sipha flava, assembly GCF_003268045.1. Classification (NCBI taxonomy): domain Eukaryota; kingdom Metazoa; phylum Arthropoda; class Insecta; order Hemiptera; family Aphididae; genus Sipha; species Sipha flava. The sequence continues at coordinate 2,340,747 of NW_020273107.1, forward strand.
ATTGTATAACGTTTTAATTAATGAATAACGATAAACGTAAAAATTGTATAACGTTTTAATTCTGAATAACGATAAACACAAAAATTGAAAAACGTTTAAATTTTGAATAACGATAAACTCAAAAATTGTATAACGTTTTGATTGTAAATAACGTAAAACAAAATTTTTTTTCAAACGCAAGCCCTGCTTATAGCTACTTTCCAACGACAAAAAACTAGACTAAGTGGAGAATTTTTTTTAACTTCTCTCTAAATCAATATTTTTAGTTAAGTATTACGAAATGTATGCTGCATCCTAAGTAATTTTTGATTAAACACTTGCACCAAATGACTGTGATAGAAATACAGAATATATAACTCAATAATTACTGATTCACGAGTAAAATTAAATTTGAATTTTCAGTTAAACTTATCTTACTTATAAACATAATTAAAATTTGATCCCTGGTTTCTATTATTAATTCAAAATGTATTTAAAGCATATCTTCGATAATATGATCAGGAGCCTTATTTCAATATTTGTTTAATTAGTGCATAATGACCAGTCCAACAAGAATAAAATATTTCATACTATCAAAAAAAAAGTCCCTTGCTTAGTCATCTAACTGATTACTGTTTAATAATTTATACTAAGTAAACTACATCCACTTTTGTTATTGTATGTTATATAAAAAAAAAAGCTGAAGAACTTGCAAAAAAAATGGGTATAGAAAATTTTATTGCATCAGAAGGATGGTTTCATCGCTGGAAGAAATTTGAAAATATTGTATACAAACGAACGTACGGGGAACAAAAAGACACTGTTCTTGGCAGCAGAAAATTGGATAAAAACTGAATGCCCAAAAATTATTTTAGAATATACGCCCGACAATTTTTATAATGCTGATGAAACTGGATTATTTTATCGTGCCTTGCCTGAGCATACGTATTAATTCAAAAATGAAAACGCAAAAGGTTGTCCTATGTTGTGCAAGTATATCAGGTAAAAAACAAAAACTTTTGGTTATAGGGAAACGTAAAAATCCTTGTTGTTTTAAATCAGTAAAATGTTTACCAGCTGTTTATTATGCCAACACAAATTTTTGGATGACATCAGTTATTTTTAATGAGTGGTTAATAAAACGTAGGTTTTATTATTGTTTATAACTTTCGTTTAATGTTATCAATCAGATTATGTTATCAGTTATGTCCCGTACCAAAGTGAAATTTGTTTTCTGATATAAATCATTACTTATAAACGGTTTAATATAAAAAGTAAATATTAAAATACAGTTAATAGGTATAATTTAAAATTTAAATTTACTTTAGCTATTAAGTTTAAATAATAGGTGAACGCATAATGCAAGTGTACTTATTATGTATTTATGTTTATAAGCATAAATAAAATAGGTACGTTAATAATTAATAATTACATAACGATTGGTATAATTACTAATCGTATATATCTGGTATCGCCTGCTGCCGGACAAATTGATGGTTTCAGTTTTAAGCCCCTGAAAAAAAATATACACTTGTAAATAAATAAAATACATTTAAAATTATTTAGCTTATAAACATATAATAATTTTGTTTATGATTATGTAATTAAAATGTACGGATTTTATTTTAATATAATTTATCTACTCATTCATATTTTATTACTCAATAAAGTTTAAATACATTTTTTTTTTACTTTTAGGAAATAAAATACTGTTAGGCAAATACATAAATATTGTTACATAATGTAACTAGAAGCAAGAAAAAACAAAAAAATTCCGGATAACCTTTATGAAGCCCTAGATAAATACATTTATTTACTAATAAATACGACCTCAAAAAAATTATATTTTTCCTTAAATTTATCAATATGTATATAATCAATGTCTATATAACTCCATTTAATAACATTGTAGTTGAATCTGTACCATGAAAAAAAAATTAACTAATTTATTATACGATTTTCATATCGTATAATTAACTAGTTCATTATACGATTTTCATATCGTATTTTGTTGATGCAAATAATTTACAGAAACATATTTACAAATAAATATAAAGAAAAATGTTGAGTGTTAAAATCAAGATTATTTAATCAGATAATGAATTATCATTCTTAAGTCAAATTGTAGTGAAGTATTATTTTGCTCACAATTTATCGCATTCACTTTTGAATTTTAACCACCAAAAGTTTGAATCATCTAATTTGGTAGGTGTGGTCTGTTCATTTTTTTTAAAAGTTTCTAGTTGTACTCCTTTACCAGCCTCGTGACACCATTTAGTTATGGTACTCTCTAAAGCATGGTAATCAGCATCTACAGCCAGTCGAACATCAAAACCAGCAATTAACTCTGGTGGTACAACATTTAACTGACATCCACCATTTAATATTGTCATATTTACAGATGTTACTAGTCCAATATCTACCCCTTGAGATAATTTGTTTTTCTCCAATGTTCTCCATTTCAATATCTTATTAACAACGTACATCAATTTTTCAGCAGCTGTATTATCGTGAAGTAGCGAAGCATGACCTGGAGTACCGGCGCTTCGAATATAAAATTCTGTGAATATTTAAAAAAAAAATATTAAAATAAGTAAAAAATGTCCATCTATTCGAGAATTTTAAACCAGAATATCGGAAAGCTACCTTATCTTCTACTTTGGAAATAATTGTTCAGTGGATGCTTATACAATAATCGTAATGCACTATTATGTAACAAAGAGGAAACTGAGATTTTGCACATTAAAAAAATTGTTGACTTATTTGATAATATACTGAATAAATTAGATATAAAATATTATATTGTGTCGAACGCTTTTATAATTTTCTATAATAAATTACGTTATTACCGTACACGGTAGATACGATAGAATATAACCATGTATCTTAGGTATGTTTTAATTTAAAAATAGTTGGAAGATAAATTATAAATAATCTACAGCAAGAACTTCAATGCTCAAGTTAGAGAATTATTTAATACATGTTATTTTTAAATAAAAACTTTTTTAGGTGTAGTATCACATTTTCATTATTATGTCTTGTATAAAGTATAATAATAACAACATTTAATAGTAATAACTAATAGCATAGAGTAATTATAACTGCATAGTGATTAGTGTAAAAATTATTACTAACGCCAAATAGTTCTTTCGACATAAAACAAAGGAATAACATCGTCTTCACTCGCCAATCCTTCATCTAAAGCAAATCCAATATTTAAAATACGAAATTCATTCGTCTTAACGAAATGAGCCATGCCTAGTGCTCCTCCAATTTCTTCATCTAAAAAATAACAACAAATGATTTAGTTATAATATAAGAGTTACGATTGATTTTTTATTTAAAAAAAAAAAAATTATAAAATTTGTACCAGGCATAAATGATATATGTATAGTCCTATCAAAGGTTAATTTTTCATTTATATATCTTCTTATAGTTTCTAAATACTGTATGCCGACGCATTTCATATCTTGTGCTCCTCTGCCATAAATATTCCCTTTTTCATCTTTGTAGGCCGAAAATGGATCATACGTCCATTTTTCCTAAAAAAATTTGAACACATTAATACTTCAATAAATAATATTATAAGTACCTAACATACTGGATAAACTGGCACAACATCCATATGAGAAGTAAGTAAAAGAGTTGGTAATTCCGGCTTTTGTCCCGTAAGTGTTATAATCACAACTGGTTTTTTTGGTGCCATATAATGAACTGTTGATGGTAATCCCATACTTTCTGCATAACTTTGTAGAAAATTGACACATTCACCTGCTCGAAATTTTATATAAATCAACGACAGTATTGAATCGATTCAGAAGTATTCACTACACACTTATATATTAAATCATATAATGTATGATTCTATAATAATATAAATAGTTTTAAGTTTTTGGATTCCGACGATACATGATCCGGATAAACACGTTTTGGGATTTATATATTCTACCCATTTATTTTACGGACTTATGATTATATTAAGAATGTACAACCTTCAATCGAATATTTAACGGCTAATTTGAAAATCTGGTAAAAAAGTGCTAATTCCACTTTGGCGAAATCAAGTTATAAAATCGTCTATTAAAAAAATTGTTATATTTTTCCTATTATCCATATTTTAAAATATGAAGAATGCCCTCGTTCTACGTGTACAAAAGGCCAATATATTAGTATAAGGCACGAATTAAGATCTATCTTAATTCGTGATATGTATTAGGTTTATAGATGTCAGTGAATTTTTCTTTTTATATCTCATCTCTAAATAAAGAGTAATTAATTATTTATCAATTGATTTTCTGATCAACGTTACGTTCATATCAATATTGCTTTGCACATTTTGTCTTGGAAAGGAAATAACAGAGGTTAAAAACATTTTTGCATTTTTTTTTGTAACTCATTAAATGTTTTATAAAACCTTCAAATTGAAACTTAATATGGCAATATATTTTTTAACCTTGAAATGTGTTTTTTATGCTTTTTAATTTTTCATATATCAGTTGATACGAAAATGAATCGTCGAGAAAGCTTATTCGATAGAAGTTAAATACTCAAAGTCAAAATATAAAAATCCGGTTTTTAATTATCAGTAATATGCTTGATTTTAAATATAATTATAACGTAAGAATAAATGTAATATAAATATGAATAAATGAAAAATATTACTAACTGTAATCGACATCCGGATGTACGGTGGGTATTTGTAAGTATTTTCTGAAATTGGTAACTGCTATGTCTTCTTTATTTACTGAAAACATTTTTTTTTTTTTTTGGTTTTAAAGTTAATATAATAAAATATAACTAAATAATATAGTTTTGCTTTAAATTTTCAATTGCTTATCGAACTCTTTATGTTATTGAATATTTATTTCGTAAATAGTTATCAGCTATAAGTATTATTGAGTATTTTAAAATGATATATTTACTCTATCATAAAATATAATTAACAACAGTATTGATAAAATATTTATACCCGTGTACTCTGTAGTATAAACTTTAATTATAATGTTATCAATTTGTTACTATTAAACAAACAAAAAAACTTGTTAAAAGGGAATGACGTAACATATTTTATATTTTTTTATTTATTTATTTTTATTGAAAATAACTGCATCGGCGGCTGGGGCCATTGGCTTTACAAAGATTATTTACAAGGGTGTTTTAAATTATTAAAAATACATTACGGATAAATATACAATATAAGTTATTACTATTCTAAATATTTTTGTGTAGTTCTGTGTCCCTAAGGAATTTGAAAACATTTATAATACCGGTATTTAGATTTTCCGCTAAATAGTGGTTCAATTTGTATTTCAGATGTTGTGGCTCGTACTTCCTGCATTCAGTTAGAATGTTTTTGACTGTCAGAGGATAGTTGCAAGTTGGGCATGTAGGTGGAACTTCTTTCTTCATCAAGAAAATATGCGTTATTCTGGTATGTCCTATTCTGAGCCTGTTTATGACCACTTATTTTCTAGTGAATATATTGATAGGCCATGGAAGGATGTGATTTTTAATTTGTCTTGATTTGGTGTTAGATATTTCCCATTCGTTTTACAATATTCTGAGGATTTTTTGTTTTATTTTCAGTTTTATATCAGATATTGCATATAATTGGCAATAAATTGCATTTTCTGACGTAATGACTTCTTCGGCAAGTTTATCGACTTTCATTTTCGGTGTTTTTTGTGTGGTTTGGTATCCACATTATTTTTATATTTAAGTTTTTTTTTTGTAGTTCGTATTTTTGTTTCTAGATTTTCCTGGTAGTATCATTTGGTCTATAAAAATTTTGGATACTCTTAAGAGTACTGAATCACTAAAAATTATAACTTTTTTAATGTTTTTTTTTTTTTTTATATATAAGGTTAAGGGCTTGAACTATAGCTTGTGCTTCAGCGGTGTATACAGAACAGTCACTGGGCAATCTTATTAATATTTCTGTGTCTTAACATATCACTGTTGCATCAACTCCTTTATCAGATTTGGAACCATCTGTGAAATGTCTGTGTAATTATCATATTTTTCACTTATTTGCAAAAAGTTTTATCTATTTATGTGTGATAATTAACAGTTTTTTTTGTAATATGTTTATTTCTGAATTGATGTTTGTTTCGGATATCGAAGGAGAGACTAAGGAGTTTTCTTTATTTATTATTCCAACGTGAGAGAATTTTTTTTTTAATACGTTCTCTAATATGTTTTCCATTATTTTTAGATTTGTAATAGTTACATGGCGAGGGAGGTATGGTGCATAGTATGTATAATGTATTATTGGTTGATTACCTTCCTCCATATTTAAGGAAGGGCTCTCGGAGTTACAAAAGTTTGAGAGCCGATCAGAGCAACTGGATAGTCTGGCAAGCCAAATAATATAGCACTTGTATTGTAGCAGTTATTCGAATGTCGATGAGCTATACACTTACAACTACCGTAAGAGTGTAATGAGTTTGAAAAACTGATGAGAAATTGGGCCCCGGTGGTTTTTACGAAGTTGAGGAAGTTGAGGAAGTCGAGGGCTGATGGTGGAAAGACCTAGTCTCATATAGTCTTCCGGCGACTATAAAATAACTGACTAACGACCTCAGTTAAATCAATAATATAATCGATAATGTTTAATTCAATAACGCAAATCAAAATACTGCACGTATTTATCGGGTCTAAATAATATAAAAACACAAACTAAAATGTATGCTTTTTATGACAGTTATGGCAATAATATGATTTTATTAAAATTAATTTTTTTTAATTTTTTTCTTTTCCTTTGGAGATTTCATATCACCCTTATACTGCCTCCATTGTCACCCTTGGATGACATGTCACCCCAGTTGAGAACCACTGGTCTTGGACAAAATGTGGAACGAGAATGACATGGCAATTGCCGCATCTGCTTGTGTAGTTTTAAGTTTAGAAGCAAAAATGGCTTCCAAAAAAGGATATTGGGTTCGTCCTAGTTTCTTAGCAAAGCAAAAATATAGTTGCAATGATTTAATGACTAATCTTAAACATGATGACATTGGTCTATCTTGAGAATTGAGGTATGAGTAATGAGTATAAAATTTACAAATTAAAATAATATTTTATCAATAGAATTTATTATAATTTGAATCATTTTTAAATATTTTGTTATGTAAGTGTAATGGCCGAAGCAAAACTGAACGAAAACCAAATAAATAAATAAAATATGATGCATTTACTAAATGTTTATCGACAACATTTGACCGGTATGGAAGTGTTAATTCATTGTCAGCGACAATGTTTATAAACTTTGTCGAATTTTTTCCACGTCGGATGGAAAACAAAAATTTGTCGATAACAATGTCGCGGACAAAATTGTCGGTGACAAATTTTAGGAACAGTTCTAATTTTGGTCGTCAACATTGTCGATAACACATGTTTACGACAAAAGTTTCTTAGTCTGGACGTGGCTTTAAGTTTAAAAAATAAAAAAAAAATGTTATTATTATATATATAATATTATTATATTATTATTATTATTTATTATTATTATATTTTATTCTTAAATAAAATTAACAAGATTCTCAAAAATCTATAAATATGCAATTATATGCATTATGTTCAAAATATGCAAAAATATAGAAAATTAAAATGGTTATATTTAACTGATAATAAGCCAAATCGTAGACATATTGAAAACCAATAAATTTGGACTTGAGGAAAAAAACATGCAAATGCTTATAAATCCTAGCCCAAATAATAACCAAATGAAAAATTATATTATTTTATTACTGCATACTTCTAGATAGGTACTTAACACATTAATTTACGTTAGTATGTTTTTACTCGCTCCAAATTTGGAAAAATTCTCTCCAAGCTTGGAGAGCTACGTTCCAACGTGGTAGACAATGGCAGTTAAGGTTGCACTAGGGTTGGCATAAATTTATAAGGCGAAACCGGGACAAAACAATCACATTATTAAATAATATACTTTTTATATCACTTTTAATATATTGAGCATACCATTAATAACCGGAAACATAATATTTAATAATATTTATGAAAATAAAATATATTATGTTATATATTTATATGTGTAAATTACAATTTATGTTTTTATTATATATTGTTGATCGATTATGATTAAAAATGTACTTTGTGATAAATTCATCGAAATTAAAAATTAAACAATTCTACATTTCTTCTAAACGTCTAAGTCAGGACATACAGACTACGGAAAACATTTTTCGGGACACCGGGACACGAAGTCCAAAACTGGTGACAATTTCGGTTTTCAGGGAGTATGGTAACCCTATTTGTCACCAATTGTCACCAAATGTTTCAGGTCCACCATTTATATTGTAATCTCCATTTCCTGTTTTTTATTTAAACCTTTTCACTTTAGTAAAAGTAAAATGTTTATTCCGACCAAAATGCTCCACACAAACTGAGAGTAAAAAAATGCTAATTATGAAAAAAAAATAGCTCTTAAAAGCTTTTAAAATCGTGATATCATTTAATAGCCAAGTTTTTTAAGTTTTAGATAAAAATAGACTACTAATAATTCAACTCAGCTTGGTACTTTGAAAAAGTATAGATTATAAAAATATTATGTAGGTATTGGTACATCGCTAAAGTTGAATTAAGTCTTATGTTTCGTTTTAACCCTTATTATTTTTATTTTCAATAAACAATAATCAGTAATATGCTTGATTTTAAATATAATTATAACGTAAGTATAAATGTAATATAAATATGAATAAATGAAAAATATTAGGAACTGTAATCGAAATTTGAATTTACGTTGGGTATTTATAAGTATTTTCTGAAATCGGTAACAGCTTTATCTTCTTTAATTACTGAATATCATATTCTGATAATTTAATTTAATATAATACAATACAAATAAATTATGTATTTCTATTTTGTATTTCCAATTGATTATTGAACTGTTTACATCATAATTATCAGCTATAAATAATATTGAATATTTTAAAATAAAATATTTATTGTATATTAAAATAAGATAAGAAATAAATATAAAAATATTATACTTCCTTAGTATTTACAAAAGTTTGTTGACGCTGAGCCTCACTTACCCCACCTGACGATCCGCCACTGCACAAATTACGATGTTTTATGTTTTGTAGAAGTTAGGTAACGGATATATTGCTGTTTAGGGCAGAATCTAGTAAACATTCTTGTACGTTATTGAATTTAAAAATTAATTATCAACTGCAAAGCTGTTAGACTTTCTTATACATTTTTTTTTTTTATCCTAATACTGTAATTATATCCTAGTGAGTTGTTACACGTTGTATTGCCGATGACTTTATGTTAAGGAATTATTTTTTTTTTTTATATATATACTAAGGTTTGATTACATACATAATGCATACATAATCATGCACTTATTCTACTATGATAGCAAAAATATAATTGCATTTGAACATAATTCATGGATCTAAATATCCAAAATATTTTACAAATATTATTTATTTTTTGAAACAATCATAAATTTAACGAATCTAATTAGTAATTTTGTTTAGGTAAATGTGATGTAAATTATTATTGACGAATGTATTCTAATCTTCTGGTAAGTTAACAGTCATCCGTATTTAGAGTAAAGGATCAATGTAAACTGAAGCAACGAATTGAAATTTCATCATATATACAACTAAAAGTAAACATTTTTGTTGTATGTTTATATAAAAAAATGTATTAATTTTTAATTTAATTTCTCTTTTTTTTTAAATTTTTTTTTTAGATTTTTTTATAAAAACTCATACATGTCTTTGCATGTAGATACATTTTATTCGGAAAACGCAAACATTAAATTTCAAATTCGATTCAAGTTGTACAACTTAAAATGTATTGGTTACTAAAGTACCATTAAATTAATGATAAGTGAAGCCACTCAACTTATTTTTCTTTCTTTTTAAGTTTTCTCTCGTGAAACTCTTGATGAATACTTTTTTATGCAATGATCATAAATACATAGATGATTTTCAATTATTAAGACAAATTGGATGTTGAAATCAGGATGGTCTTTCAAAGTTGGAATGGAAATGGTAAATCGTAAGTTATATAAAACAATTAATAATAAAAGAAATATAGATACTATACATATGGTGTATTTTTAATGTATATTAATAAATATATATTTAATAGATTGTTTTATTTTATAAACTATCTATTTGTCAAATTACCTAAAAAAAAACTGCTTTCTTACTTATTATTATAATTATTTAATATATTTTTGTATTTTTCGACAATTCTATGTAACAAATGACAAAAAGCACACACGCTATGGTTTTGGGCGACAAGCAATATCAATATTACTCATGATCTGACATGTCGGATTAGTGATTTTCCGTTATAATTGTAAACAACATTTTGCGAGTGACATATTACTAACATGTCACTTATCATATCACGTGTTATGTTACTTTGATGGGTGCTGCACCTAACATTACTTAATTTCTATATTGGAAAAAAATTCTTACACCTACAGTTGAACGGATTTTCGCAACAGACTAATTAGACAGGTTAGACATAATTAGTCAATGGTTTCAGCGTTTTTAACAGTTTAAATTTTATGTAGTGAAGATTAAATAATACGCCCAAAATATCGAGATTATAGTAGGAGTGGTTCGGTTCTCCCGGATTACTTCTCCCACCACATTAATGTGCAAGAAAGACGTAAGTTTACGACGTGACACGTTGTTCATTCGTAAAAGGCGCCAAATGTTCATTTCAACCGATTACGACTGTATTTTGAATGTCTTTGACGGTTGCCTATGTTAATTATTTTTACACGCAATATCGATTTGATTTTTTATCCTCCGTTAATCGTTAATACATTTCCTTTTCGAAGAAAGCACATCGTATTCATTTGGCAACGTTTGTAAATATTAATTTTATTATTTATTTTCCCATCGACCGGTAACCGAGAAAGAAGTACACACCACTGCACATGCACGCACACCCGATCGTCGTCTATGGGTAAAATTCAGTGGACAATTTTCATGTGGACCGAACTTGATTAAACTATACTATTTCAACGGCGTCCAAAGTATATTAATAATATTATCATTATCATCCGCACTCAAACATACAAATATATGAACACACCCAAACGTACTTACGCGCGATAATCATAACAATAAATGATGTTGGTGGCGCGCCGTGCGAAGTGATCCGCGACAAGAAGCGCGACAGCGGTGGCAGGCCCATTCTCCTAATCTTGTTATTGATCGTTTATTGTTGCGCGTTTGTTGTGACCACCACCGCTCCTAGCAACGAAAGAGAAGCCGTAGTCATAGTCACCATGAACGCCTTTTTCCATCAACAATTCAGGTGAACGATAAAATTAACAAATAAGCATATATAAATACAGTTAAAATGCTTACTTTGTACGCATTTGACCGGTACGTTGTATATATATTGCTGTAATAAACAAAAACGAAATCGACGTTCGATTTCATTTTTTGTATGTACAATATTGTTACACTAAACCAATATATAGTAACCGTAGCGTTTGTGTGTGTGCTTGTGTGTGTGTGCGTGTGTATGTATTTACAGGCGTACTCTGACGTTCCGTCCGCATCAAGACTTATGAAACACGTATTCTGCGAGCCGTCGAAAAATTGAACAGTAAGTTTTTATTCATTTGTAATGAACGTACTTGATTATGACGTGTGCGCGTTTTCCGATAACGGCCAATATATGGCGGCTGCTCTGTCAAATCGTTTTATTATAAAAAAACACCCGTTCACCGGTTTGCACAATACTGCTGCGGCCGTTCATGCCATTGATTGTCTACAGTGGAATGTTACATCAGATCTTGTACTGTGTACTCAACTCGGAAAAGGCGTGTTACAAGTGTATGACATGTGTTCCAAAAATTGGAAATGTACACTTACATCTGGATACTTCAAGTTTATCGCTGCTCAATGGATAGGTCGTGGGAAAATTTTGCTGACTCTAGAATTTCATGTGGCCCTAGGCATATTTGATATATTTACAAAGTCAATTATGTACATTGAAGTTCCAAAGCCCATTTGGCCTTGTGTATTATTTGATAATGATGGAACACATATGTTTGTTGTTTCCAAATTAAATGGCTATGAAAAATTATTGATGTTACGTTCAAAAAATTTGGATAGAATAATTTATATTCAAGATATAGTAGGAACATGTGATGGATTAAATAAATCGCCAGATAATCGGTTTCTATGCGTTTTCAATAAACAAAAATTAGCTATATTTAATTTTCTCTCTGGTAATATTATTGGTTCGGTTGAAAATCTATACTTAAATACTGTGAGCTGGGCACCTAATGGTGAATATTTAGCTTTGGGATGTTCACTAGGTAAAATTGTTGTATTAGCTTCTTCTAATGAGTTTAATGTAGAAATTAAGTTGTGTCGTTATTCTGAAAACAAAGACTATAATTTTTTTATGGAATGTAATCAAGTATTGATCAGAACAAAACCTTCAGAAAACTTTATCAATAATGTTCCAACAAAAATAGCTTCCATTATGTGGAGTTTTGATTCTAACTATTTAAGTACTTATGAAGTAGATTCAACATTTCTTTGTATTTGGAAGAATTATAAATTGATATGTGCAGTAGAATTTTCTTCAACAATAAAACATATGCAGTGGTGTCAATCAGAAAACAAACTTTCAGTAGTTTTTGGTACAAATTTAATTTTTTTTTGGTCTTCAAAGCATATTCCTAAATTTCTAAAGTCACCAAAATTTGTTGATGGAACATGTTTATTAATTTCTAATGTATCTTGGTCATTTAATAACAGAGATATGATTTTAACTGACGGAAAAAAATGTTTATTATTTACCATTTGATAAAGCAATGTAATAATTAATATGTTAATTATATTACTTATACTTAATTTTACTAATAATAATATATAGTATAATTTCAAATTTGTATTTGTGTGTAAAAAAATTAAATTTTTATATTTTTATTTTATTTTTTAGCCTTTTAAATTTAATCATTTTGTATTTAAGTTTTTTTTTAATAATTAAGTAAGAATTTTATGGTAATAATTTATTTATACTTATGGTAATGTAATATTTCTCTTTTGTTCATACATATATAAGTTTATATATAAAAATCAATGAAATTTTTAGTTTAATTAATAATATTCATCTTGTAATTATTATTTAAATATATTTTTTTCTATAAAAATAGTTAATTATGGTTATTAAAATTTATTTTTGAATATAAATGTCTCATTTTTTTTTTTTTTTTTTTTAAGAGCATAGAATACCTATAGTTCAATTTGTATTTTTACTTGTTAAATTATAAATATTTTACCATAGTATATAATTTAAAACAATTTTATAACAGTTGTATCTATCAAATTTAAATTCATTATATTTTTTATGAACTATGAATGTATGAATGTTATTATGAAAATAATAATAAAAAGTTATTAATGTTTTTAATATAAGATTTTAATTGACTATTAATTATAAGAATTTATTTATAATATGAAATAAATTAAATTAGTTAAAATATTTTATATTCACGTTTATTTTATTAATTATTTTTTATTGTAAATAAAAGTTTAAAAAAAAAAAATCTTATAAAAATTATGAAACTAAATATGGGTTTAGGTAATTTCATGGCGACTTCAGTAAGAAGCGGAATCAAATTAGAAGGTTCAGCAGGTACTGGCTCCCAACTTAGTACCATAACTGTGGTAACTGCTGGTGGAGTTGGTCAAACACTTGTTGTACAGCCAGTTCAACAAACTTCAGTTGTACGTACCTCAATTGACCCGGTATTTTATTATTTATTTTAATATTTTTTGTGGATACTAAATGTTTGAACATTTTTTATTCTTAGAATGTCAATAGTAATAGGCAATTAGAAAATGCCATATTGTGTGGTACAAGTCCGGTTCATGATGACGGATCTGATAAATCAATGGATGATGATGAACATCACATTGATCATAAAGATCGAAGTGCTTCTACTGTTACTGTTGATAATAGTCATTATATTGTGGCAGCATCAGGTGAATTAAAACATTTACTTTTTCATTGTAATATATATATATATATATATATATATATATATATGATAAAACTATTAATGAAAAATGAAGGATTTTTTTTATGTAAACAAATTTTTCTTTAAACCTAACATTCCTTAATATTGCATAATAATAATAGCCAATACTTAAAGATGTTTGTATGCTAAAAATGTTTTTCTTGTGTACCTTAATAGTCCTTCGTTTTTCATTCAGGGAGCACATTTTTTATATTATATAGTAATTATAAATTACATGCTTACAATTAAGAAGGGACTCAAGGACGATCTTATACCTCCCTTACACCAGTACCAACATTGGGTAAGACTTGTAAAGTACTTCATTTAAACTTGCTAATTCATACATTACATATATTCTGCTTAAAATACTGTGTATTGACTGCTGTACAAATATCTAGAGGTGTCTTCTATAATGTACTAGATTAATTTAAATTTTACATTAGTGTTTAGAGTGTTTTCTTAAACATTTTGTTCTTAGCTTAATTTTTTAAGCATATTTTATACATTTTATTTTGATAAGTATTATATATTAAGCTATATAGATATAATATAATAGCTATAATTATAATTTGTTTAGTTCCTGAAGCAGATGGTGTTGGTTCTGATGATGTTGGTCATTCTACCTATGTACAATATGTCGAAGGAACTGGCGAGCAAGCAATTTTTACTAATGGCCAAATGTAAATTGAATATTTATTATTATTATTATTAATTATTAATATAAATAATTTTTTACAGGGCATATCCAGTTTATACTGTGGGTGAGACTGGAACGATGTATCAGACTGGTCAAACCCATTATTATACTCCAAGCACAAATTCTTACTCTCAAGTAAATAAATAATTACTTATATGTTTATTGTACTAATGATTAAGACGATTAAGGTAGTTAAAAAAGTTTCAACCAAACTTTATCAAAATATGTGTACTTGATTTTATAAATATAAAATAATGTATAATACTTAATAAATAATGAGTTCATCAACAATTTTAATATAGTTTATTAAGTTTTAAAATAGCTTAGAATGAATAAAATATAATCTCTAAGTATTATATTGAGGCTAAAGTTTAAATGATCTCCAGATAAAGGTTGAATTTAACTTTTTGGATTATTCTAATCATTCTTTTAATTATTATAATAAATTAAAATTAATGTGTTCAAAATGTTTAAGGTTACAAATACTTTAGGCCAACCAACATGCCAAGCTCAAATTATTGGTAATGCTGCATATATTATTCAACAGAATGTTGACAATGATCATACTATTATTGCTACCACCCAAAGAGAGAGCCCAAATTCTGCTATATCCTCGGTATAATAGTTATTATATATTGTATATATAATAGTTACAATAAAAATATACCTGACTCAATATTTTTATATATTTAAATTATTGCATTTGATTTATTGAAATTGTAAACATAATCTTATTTATTATTCATTTTTAGGACGTGTCTTATCTTACAGTAAATGCTACGGATTCTGGCACAACAAATGCTAGTATAGATCAGATAAATGGTGTTGAATCTGACGGAGGAATGCAAAACTCTGGTCTTATGCATGCTAATAGAATTTCTCCAGCAACTGTTAGTTATCTATTGATTTAATAATTAATTGTGTGATGGTAAATTATTTAATTATGATTTAATAGGTCAATTGGCTGATGGAAAATTATGAAATGGCTGAAGGTGTATCTTTACCACGATCAACACTATATAATCATTATTTAACACATTGTTCTGAAACTAAGATTGATCCTGTAAATGCAGCATCATTTGGTAAATTAATACGATCTGTATTTATGGGATTACGAACTAGGCGTTTAGGAACTCGGTATGTTGGTGTTAAATTAATTTATTATTAATTAATAATTTTATTTAATATTTCTCTATTTCAGAGGAAATTCCAAGTATCATTATTATGGTATTAGAATTAAGGCTAGTTCATTGTTAAATGATTTTTCTACTGAAGAGAGCCTACCTGGTCGAACAAATCAAAGTAGTAGTTCTAAAAAAATTAAGTTCATAAAAACGGAAGAACGTAACTGTAATCAGTACACTACTAATAGTTCAGATTCTGCTAATTGTTCTCAAAATAGTATTCCATCATCTCCTCAAGCACAAAATCAAGAATACTTAGGTGATGGGGCCAATGCCGTACCGGAATTTCCTGATATTATAGTGGATGAAATACAATTAGATGATAATTGTACTTTTGAAGATGTAGATACATTTAAAAATTTGTATCGGGAACATTATGAAGTATTTTATAATAATTTATTTGTAATTTTATTTTATTTTATTTCAAAAAAATTTTTTTTTAGGCGTTTTTAGGTGCTATATTAAATTTGGAATTTGGTACTGTTGAATCACTTTGGCGAGAATTTTGGCGTAGTCAAGATAACAATAATGATGAATGTGAAGAGGAAAAGTATCTATCTAAAGAAAAATTGTACTCGTTGTCAAAATGTAAAACTTTACAACTATTTGTAAAAACGGTTGACTTTCTATTTTATCAAAACTTGGTGAAAGTATTAATTCCAGATGTTCTTCGACCTGTTCCTGGTATATATATATATATATATACATATCTATTATTGATACTTGAAATATTTATATTAAATAAGTTTTTTATAGGAACATTAACACAAGCTATTAGAAATTTTTCTAAAGGTTTGGAGTCTTGGCTTACATCTGCAATGCAAGGATGTCCAGAAGAAATGATCTCAATAAAAGTAATTACTTTTTAGTTTGTAAATACCATTGTTATGTTACCTATTTATTAAAATTATCATAGGTGACTGCTGTTAGCGCATTTGCACAAACCTTACGTAGATACACTTCACTTAATCATCTTGCCCAAGCAGCGAGAGCAGTTCTTCAAAATTATACTCAAATTAATCAAATGCTTACTGATTTAAATCGTGTAGACTTCCGTAATGTACAAGAACAAGTAAGATCTTTTACATATATTTAAATATAATACATGAAATTAATAATTTGAATGATTAAAAGGCTTCATGGGTATGCCAATGTGACTCAACATTAGTACAACAATTGGAGGCAGATTTTAAACATACATTACAACAACAAAATTCCTTAGAAGAATGGGCAACATGGTTAAAAAGTGTTGTTGATAACTGTTTGAAACAATATCGTGATACACCTAATTTCACCAAAGAAGCTAGGCAGTTTTTACTAAAATGGTCATTTTATAGGTAAATATAATTCCATTAAAACAAAATGTAAAATACTTCGAATGAACATTTTTAAAAATAATTTCTCTATATTCATAAATTATTCATTATTTTATGTTTATTATAGTTCAATGGTAATACGTGATTTGACTTTGCGTTCAGCAGCTAGTTTTGGTTCATTTCATCTTATACGTCTGCTATATGATGAATACATGTTTTATTTAATTGAACATGAGGTGGCTCTTGTCACAGGAGAAACACCTATTGCAGTTATGGGATCAGGAGATGTATGTATAGTAAAGTTGTACATTTTTCAAATTTAATTGAAATGTGTTCTTTTGTATAAAACTTGTAATAAGTAATAATCAATAATAATAAAATTTTTAAATATAATTTATATTAACTTTTTTATTTATATTTTGTTTTAGAAAACTATACCTACTACTGTTTTGATTGATTACGAATCAACAGAGTACACAACTAACTGCAATGGAAAGCGCATGAAAATAAACTAGTCACCATGTCATTAGAAATTCTTCATTTTTGGGCACTTAATCACATAAAAAAGTTTAGTTATTGTATGAATCCATTGTTTATTTTATTTTATTTTGTTTGTTATTGTGTGCACTGCAATTTATTATTTTTTATGTTAACTACTACACTTTGTAGATGATATTTTTATTTATTGATTTCCAAAGACTTAATATTATCTACATTTTTATAAGACATTTTGTGCAATTATTTGTTTTATTTTTTTAATTATTTATTTTGTATATTGTAAAACAAACATTAAATATTATGATTGGATTTTTGAGGCCTAAACAGCATTTGTGATGAATATTGTTTTAAATTATTTTTTTTGTTTATAATATATCTTAATACTTAAAATATTATATTGTAATCTGACTTGTGAATTGTTTTTTTTTTGGTATTACAATTTTTCAATATAAATACACACACACTAAATGCGAAATTGATTTTATTAACTTAAATTTATTAATTATATGTTCTAACTATTCTATTTGTCCCATTATTTTCAAATTGTCAGCTATGTTAAACTGGCATTCTGTACTTTGAACTATATCAACAATTTCAATGCCTTCAGCAATCTCAACTAGAGTTAATCCATTGTCAGGATCCACATCAAATACACACTAAAAATATATTTCATCAATAAAAATGTACATTAAATAATTAAAAACAATTACCTTTTCCGTGATTATTCTGTCAACACATCGATTGCCAGTTAATGGAAGAGTACAGCTAGAGATAATTTTTGGTGAGCCATCTTTGGTCGTATGTTCCATAGCAACTATAACTTTGGTATGTGGTGCTGATACAAGGTCCATTGCTCCACCCATACCTTTCACCAATTTACCCTAATGAACAGATGATGAGAAAGTTAAAGGATATCAAAATGTAGTTCAAACATTACTGGTATCATCCAATTAGCTAAATCTCCAAACTGTGACACTTCCATTGCGCCAAGTACAGTTAAATCCAAATGACCTCTACAGAAAAAGGAATACAGTGTCATTACTATAAATTTAAATGTAGCAGCATTAATTACCCTCTTATCATTGCAAAACTTTCTTCGCTACCGAAAAAACTGCTACCAGGTATAACTGTAACTGTTTCTTTACCAGCATTAATCAAGTCTGGATCGATTAATTTTTTTGATGATGGATGAGGACCAAGACCAAGAATACCATTTTCACTTTGTAATATTACCTGGACACCCTCAGGAATGTAATTACTAGCTAACATTGGCATACCTATGCCCAAATTTACTATTAAATATACCGATTAAGGACTTTTACAATTGAAATAGTATTTTCTATAATAATAATACCCAGAATCAGGAACAAATTGATCAAACTAAGCTATATAATTAAAAAAGGAAACGTCAAATTTAATTTTACATTTTTTGAAAATAGAAACTTATTAAAATATTTATTAGTCCAATGATAAATAAAAAACATCTAATTATACATAACTAATTTTGAAAAATGTTTGATGCCAAGAAAGCTTAAAATCAAACATAATTATTTTTTTTTTTTTTGTGATATGGTTTTTTTCAGTAAAATTTAATTCATAATGTTATAAAGTTAAAACTAATTCAAACAATTATATTTTGAAAATATTTCAAGTTAAAAATTAAAAGTTTAAAGAAATTCTTCTTAGTATTTTATCTAACATTAACTAAAAAAATATAAATTTATTTTATTACTATACATAATCTAAAAAAAAAGGATACCATACATGCCATTTTTGAATTCAAGAGCTACACGCTTAACAATTGTTTCTCTTAATTGAGCAGCCGAAGAGCTAACTAACATGGAATCAGATTGATCAGATTTTTTGGATAAAACTGTTTTCTCAATTTTAAAAAATTCTATTAAAATCAGTTATAATTATAGATAATGTACAGTTTACCTCAATTTTTTTAACATAATCTTTGCCTAGTACAATTCTGTTTATATATATCCCAGGAACATGTACATGATCTGGATCAATAGAACCATTTTCAACTATTTCTTCAACTTCTACAATGGTTGTTTTAGCAGCAGCGCACATAACAGCATTAAAGTTTCTAGCTGATTTACTATAAATATGTAAAATAATATTAAAAGTTTAAACATATGCATTAATTAATAATATTTACTTAAATACAAGATTTCCTTCATGATCAGCTTTTTGGGCTTTAATAATAGCATAATCAGCAGTAATCGCTCTTTCCAAAACATACGTTTTACCATCAAATATTTCTGTTTCTCGGGCATCACTAGTTATTTCAGCTTGACCTTTTTTGGAAAGTCCGTTTTTGTTTGCTTCTTTCTCCTCATTTCCTTTAACAGATTCTGTATGTAATGCAAACTTCAATGGAATACCACCTTCTTCTACAAGAGTACCAACAGCTGTAGGTGTGTAAAACGCTGGTATTCCTGCACCTCCAGCTCGTATTCGTTCAGCCAATGTCCCCTACAAATTAACTTGTACTTCAATTTCTATTAAATAAATCATTTAAACCTACAAACTTGTGGTGTAAGTTCTACTGTAAGTTCTCCATTTAAATATTGCTGCTCAAACTCCGAATTCTCACCCACATACGAAGCAATCATTTTTGAAATTTTCTTTTGTTTTAATAGTTTTCCTAAGCCAAAGTTATCCACACCAGCATTATTACTTATTGCAGTTAAATCATTTATATCATCTCGTTCTACAAGGCCATCAATTAATTTTTCTGGGATACCACAGAGACCAAAACCTATATAAAAATAAAAATATGCTTTAAGAAAGATAAAATTTAAATAATGTCCAAAAAAATTAAATTTTATTATAAATACATTTTCTTTAAATAAATTGTAAAATATTCATACAGTTAATTACTGTTTTTTTTAATAATTTTTAATGATAACATTTTTTTTTTTTTTGAGGTTTTAAATAAGTCATTTCAACAGAATATATTTAGGTACATAAAAATGTAATAACAAATTTTTGATAATGTATTGAACTAGTAATTCAATGATTTCAATTAAATAATTAAATAATCATGAAATTTGATCAGAATATATTATTCAATAAAATATATTAAATCTATTCAATAAATACCATAGTATTCAAGAAAAAATTATCTTAAAATAGTAATAATTATAATATGAAATGACTACTTTTTTAATAGATGTTAAAAAAAAGTTGAATATTTTTAATATTCATTAAAATATACAAAATATTCAAGTATGTAGTAAATATTCTCTCTATTTCATTAATATTGTATGATGGTATGATAATATTGGAGATACACTAAAAAATATTTTTAATCAATCCTACTGTACCAGATTCAAGCTATAAATTATATACCAATGTTTAGATCTATGAATAAAAAAAAAATCAAGTGATAATGGTATTCAACAATTTTTTAATGTAGTTCTATAGCATTATCAAAATACAAATATTAAGTGATATAATAAAGTAGTTGATGAGTGTTAACATTTTATTTTCAACCATTCAACATACCTCCAAATAGAATTTTACTGCCTGGTTTTATATCCTCTAAAGCATGGCTGACAGAAGTATACACTTTTTGCTTACGTAGACTAACATTACAACTAAAATTTGAAACCTAAGGAATAAATGACAAAATTAATACTAAACCATGTTTTACACCTACTTACTCTACCTGAAACACAACAACATTCTTTACTGTTGGTTTAAAGTTATGGTGGTATTTGTTAATCAAAGAAAACATTTCAAATTTTATAGTTTTACATGTATGGTTAAATGAATGGCTCGATTTAAAACATTAAAAATAATCTATTATATTTATCAATAATTATAGTTCAAATAAATTCTCAATTGGACTTGAACTTCAATTTTTTTTTTTGTTATGTTATCAACTATTTGAGATAATATTGATAATACCACAGATTATATAATCTGCGATAATACTATATGAACCACGATTTAAGATATACAGGAGGTCAATTCTTGAAATCATACGATTAAATCTCGCATGCGATATAAGTCATACATTTTATCGACTGTGACAAATTTCTATCGCATGCGACCATAAACATTATATTATGTCTATGCATGCGACATACAATTGCTTTTCTTGAATTGAAGTCAATAAGATTTTATCACTTCTCGAATGCGATAAAATTTATCGAATGAACCACTATGGTAAAAACACAAATCTAAATTTTAACCTCAAATAACTGTAAAGTTATATAAATTATTATTTTATTCCTTTATCACTGAATGTTATCAACGATAAATGTATTATATAAGTCAATAGTCCCTAATGGCCTATTATTCTAAAATCACGATTTACGGTTCATACTTCATAATTCCTATTAGATTAGTTCAAGCCATTCATTCATTACAATAGTGACGTTAAACTGTGAAAAATATTTATCACACATTTGTGATATCATCACAGTGTGATAAAATCACTGTTATATTATGTATGAGTAGCAATCACTGCTATTGCTACTTATGGATCACTGTGAAAAGTAGCAGTTACTGCTACTTTTTAACATCACTAATTATAAACAAATAACAACATACTAAGTTACAAAATGTACTAAATTACTAGTAACATGTTAATAAGTCAATCAATTCCTTAACTACGTCTTTTGTAAACTTAAAGTTTTTCTACAAATAAACGATCTGACAATGTAAAAGGATCTGTCACATTGTCTGGATTGCGAGTCTACCTTTCATAATATATATTATGATTTTCGTGTTTCTCGACAGTATTAATGACAAACAACATTGCCATATCTTCAACATTAGCCATTTTAATAGTATATAGCACTACAGCAGAATAATTAAAAACAAGTAATGACTGCTAATGCACTATTACACTAATGAGTAACGATACAAACACAATTACAATTTACAAAACTAAATTTTATTTGATATGGTTTTAATATGAGTACATTACACTCACAATCATAATTTATCATGCGATATAGGTTAATCACCGACTTTTTACCCATTCAAATGTTTTTCGTTCCACCTCAGATTATATAATCTTTTACATAATTTGTGGTTATATCATGGAATACTCTGTGGGTTAGATTCGCATACAATATACATTTAAACTGCCTATCTTTAATTTACCACAGAATAGATGATATTACCATAAAATAGATTAATCTATGTAATATCCACGATTTTAAGGTATATTAAACCGTGGTAATATCTAACATAATATATATTCTGTGAGGCAATGATAAGTTTTTTAAAACGCACTACCACAGATATATAATACAATATAATATAATATAATATATAATAAATATATATATATATAAAACAGTAAGCTGATTGACTGTTATCAACGCACAGCTCAAACCATTGAACGGATCTGGCTGAAATTTGGCATACAGATAGCTATTATGATGTAGACGTGCGCTAAGAAAGGATTTTTCGAAATTTTGAATTTAAAGGGTTGAAATCGGTTTAATATTTTTTGACCAGGTCGATAACTGCGCTATTGAAAATGAATTATATTAAATAAAATTATTAAAAAATTATTAAAAAACTATTAAAAACTATTAATTTTATTTTTGGTAGTAAATGACGAGTATTGCATAAATATTAAACAAAAAGATCCTGCAACAGGTGCCAAAACAAATAAGAATGTTAGTTCAAAAAATTATTATGCATATCGGTTGATGATTAAACGCGATCAGGACTAAGTTATTTTACAATGCATAAGCTTTGTCAACAATTCATGGTCGAATATATATAAAGATAGATAGCGAACGATTTCGATACTTCGATTTCGATTCAATCAAAAAAAGCTGCGTGCAAAAGATTCTCAAAACAATTGTTAGATATTGGAGATGGGAAAGTTACTACAGATGAAACGGGATGTATAAAATTACCGAACGATTTCTGCACAATCATTTATTCGCAAGATGCTCTCATTGACCAGATATTTCCCAGTGTACACAGACAATACACAAATCATAAGGGGCTGGCAGAAAGAACAATTTTAGTAGGTAGCAAAAAATGTGGACGTCAACGATTTGAATCTCAAGATAAAACATTTGTTACCAGGAAACTTGGTGTCATACAAATGTATTGATACAGTTTGCGATGCTACTGAAGTTGTAAATTATCCAACAGAGTTTTTAAACTCATTGGATTTACTAGGCATGCCACCGCATAATTTACAATTGATCATTACAATTTACCATCGACAAAATACCTCCTTCAGAGTCATTTAAAGTTGTAATACATGCAGATAAAAAACCACCAGAAGAACATAGAGGCAGGTATAATGCACCAACGGCAAATAAAGTTGCTTTAGTGTTAGTAGATCAGCAGTTTGATCGAAGAGACATCATCCTCGAAAACCGAAGTAACTCACTTCACCGTATCAGTGAGATACATCGAGCATACGACGCACTGCAGTATCCTTTAATGTTTTGTTGGGGGGTGGGGATGATGGTTATGCAATCAATATACCACAACGCGATCCAAAAACCAAGTTACTGCTTAAAAAAAACTGTCTCTGCATCAAGTTTTTACTCATATAGAATAATGGTCAGAGAAGGGGAAAACAACTATTTAGTTAATTATCGTTCTCTTTTCAGTCAATATTTGGTAGATGAATACGCCAAAATTGAAACTGAAAGACTAAATTACATCAAAAACAACCAAGCCAAATTGCGTGCAGATAGTTATATTCATTTAAAAGATACGATTGGATGACGAGACATAGAAGCTAATCAGTTAGGCCAAATGGTTATACTCCCGTCAACTTTTACTGGTGGGCCAAGGTACATGCACGAAAGAACACAAGATGCTATGAACTACGTTAGACATTACGGTCGTCCTGACCTTTTTATTACTTTTAAATGTAATCCTCGCTGGGACGAGATAAAAGAGCTCTTACTTCCTGGTCAAAGATCATATGATCGACATGATATAATTGCAAGAGTGTTTTGGTTAATAGTCAAAAAGACCATGAACTTATTGACTAAAGGTAAAATATTCGGAGAAGTGAGATGCTATATGTATTCAACAGAATACCAAACTGTAGAGAGGTTCAGGTAGTTGTAAGCTATAACTTATCGAATAGGTTATGATAATAATCATTATCTTAAAAACTAAATTAATATGTATAAAATATTATTTCAAAAATCTTAATTAATTTAAATTTCAATAGATTTAACAAAATTTAATCTTGGCAGGTTACATACATTTACATACTTAAACCCGGCAAACGACGGGTAATTCAGCTATTATATATATATATATATATATATATATATACCTGTGCGCACAACTACTTCCATGATAAGATAACAGTCTTCCTTATTCGTACTTAAATTATTGTTTTGATAGCCTTTTTTTAGTACCTATGATTTGAATTTTTAAAGAAGTTTTTTGCATTTACGTAATTTCATTATATATAGTGGGATGTCGTCTTCGTGTTTAGTAAATAATGAAGATACGTTTAACGATGAAGAAATAAGTCGATTATCTCTTGAAATTGAACTTTTAAAACAAGAATTGAATAAAAAAACGGAGTTACTGAAAACTAAACAGGTACCTGCTATAATAGTTTTTTAAACAATTGTTAATGTTTATTATTATATATTTGCTTATATTTGTTTCACCAGTATCATTACATATTATAATTTAATTTACATTATTTATCATAATTTTTATTTAGAAAAAATGTTTGACCAAACTTGATGTTAGTCGATATAGCAGGCAGATTATTTTACCAGAAATTGGCATTGAAGGTCAAGTTGTAACAGAAATGTCAGTACTCTTTATAAATTTTTTAATACTTTTATTCTTTTAGGTCAAAAAAAATTGAAAAATGCTAGTGTACTAATTATTGGTGTTGGCGGCTTAGGATGTCCATCATCAATGTATTTAGCAAGTGCTGGAGTAGGTACCATAGGATTAGTTGACTATGATGAAGTAGAACTTAATAATTTACATAGACAATTATTGCATGGGCAATGTAATGTTGGTATGCGAAAAGTTGAATCCGGAAAATTATCATTAAGTCGGTTAGTACATTTAAAAAGATTTCCTTATTTTGACTATTTAAGTAATGACATTTGAATTATTACAATTTTTTTTATTTAACAGAAGTACAACATTTTAATAATTAGTAGATGAGTATCTAGTTTTGTTAAATGTATTCATTATTTGTACGATTGTTAATATATTTTATTTTATTATATAAAATGTGATTATATTATCATCCATTTAATTTATAATATATGTATCTGAATTATGTTTCTATATTGAGAATAAACTTACTTAAAATTATTATTCTTATTATAATAAACATAATATTTTAATAATCAATAACCCATTAACAAAAGTATCGTGTACCTAATTATCTCTATAAATTTATTTGTTTATTAATTTTATTAATATGTTTGTTTTACTTTATTATTTAATAATGCTTACATTCAATTTTCAGTATGAATGAAGATGTTAATATTGTTGTCCATGATGTTCAATTAGATGGTTATAATTCATTGGATATTTTCAAACAATATGATGTAATTATAGATGCTAGTGATAACTTAGTAACACGTTATATAATTAATGATACTTGTGTAAAAGCTGGCAAGCCTTTAGTATCTGGGTCAGCTATACATTGTGATGGACAGCTAACTGTATATAACTATAAAGGATCAGTATGTTTTAGATGTTTACATCCAAAACCACAATCTCCTGAAACTATTGGAAATTGTGCTTCTGCAGGTGTTTTGGGACCAGGTAATAAATGTATTCAATTTTATATTTTGGGTTATGTAATAAAAGTTAGACCTGACCTTTTTTAACCTTTTATTGATAGTTCCAGGGGTAATTGGTGTTCTCCAAGCAATGGAAACTATTAAAATAATTATTGATCATCCAAATGTATTGTACAACAGTTTATTACTATATGATGGGGGAGACTGTAATTTTAAAAAAATTAAATTAACAAATGTTAAACGAGCTGGATGTTTATGTACAAGGAGTACAGAAGATATTGTAATTACCATGGATTATGAAGAATTTTGTGGATCTAAAGCAAACGATAAAGTATAATTATTTTATTTAGAAACATTGAGAAATATTAATTTATTAATTTGTATTAGTTTAAGACACTAAATTTACTGAATGAAGATGAACGTATAACTGTAATAGACTTGAACAAATTAATATCCCAGAATCAACCATGTTTGGTGATAGATGTTCGTAAAAATGTAGAATATGACATGTGTCATTTACCATTTTCTGTTAATATTCAGTTAAATGATTTAAAAAGAGAAAAAACTCTTTTGGAGTTAATTAAACAAATTAATTCATACAGTAAAACACCAAATGGTAAGTAAAATTTAAATTTTTTAGTAATTACATTTTTTTTTAATAAAAACATTAAATACAAATCAAAATATGTCATATAACATTACAATTAAAATGCTATGAATGTTTATTTATTCATTTGTTACAGTTATTACTATTTGTCGCCGTGGAAATGACTCTCAAAGAGCTGTGAAGGAATTAAAGAAATACCCCCAGATAACAAAAAAAGTAAATTGGATAAAAGATGTTATTGGAGGTCTAAATGAATGGAGTATGAAAATAGACAAAACTTTTCCTATGTATTAAAATTAAATCATCTATTAAATATTGATATTATTGACTCCCTAAAACATTATAATTAAATTATATGGAAATTGCTTGTTTATTAAAATTTTTCATTATTTTATTTTAATTTTTTTAAAATTTAGCATTTTTGCTTTAAATATAGAACTTTAAAAATACCTTATTTTTTGAAAGTTTTTATGTAATAAAATTTTTATTTTTAGATATTAAGACTTGAAATTTTAATATCAACTTACTCGTTCACTTACATAATGCTACTAAAAAATTTAAAAAAATGTTTATCAGGATTTTATTTTCTAAGCATTTTAGTAAATTATTTTATAATTTTTAGGGAATTTACTGTTTTTGCATCAATTTTTTACTTAAAATGTTTATTTAAAAAATTAGTCCATCCAATCATAACAAAATTTTGGATACAGATAGAACAACATCTTTTTAATATTATACTGTTTTTACTATGATGGAATTAAACAACATTTTTATACTGAAGTTTTGTTCAGAATAGTTATACTAAAGAATTGAAATAATTTCTTTAAAACTATACATCTATTACCATTATCCAAACCAAGGATCAAAGGGACGAAGTAAGAACTTCTGCCACCTTTATTTTACAGGCATTTTATTGTATATTATGAACATCTGGACTGAATATTATAATACCTAATTATTTCTATAGCTTGTTCAGCAAATATCACTAATATAGACTTTAACATTAAAACTATTAATAAAATAAAATGTAACCACCACTAAATTCCTCTTCAAACTGTCCATTCATATCAACTCACTCATTTACTTTTAAACGGGTAAAAATTTATCAAAAAATTCCTACTATAGGTTAAAAAGGTATTGTATTGGTGTAAAATTATTTCTTTTCTTCTGGATTTAGTATCTTTCTACCATATGATGTTATCACAAATCATTTTTAGCATATTTGTTAAATCGATGACACTCAATCATCACGTTTTCCGTGTCTATATTTGTATTTTCCAATTGAATAAACTTTTCTCAAAACAGCGGGGACATTTTTAAAGATAAATTATTATATTGATGTCGAATAATCGGTATGTTGTAACCACTAAGGGTTTCCTCAATAAATGCTTTCCAGTCTCGTATTTTGATATTTCTGGGTTTGCAAAGATGATATCTAGGCAATTATTATTAGGGCACACGTGTCGTATGCTATCTACCGTAAACCAAACAGTTAACTACAGCAAAAATATAGACTATTGAATGTTTATGGAAACAAATGCAAGAAGAATGGTGGAGATCAGTCAATCAAAAAAATGTTTTTAAATTTTTTTTACAAGATATAAAAAAATAAAAAAATAAATGAACAACTGTTAACAAACAGGCTATTTAAAATAGGACAACTGTGAACCAACAGGCATTGATACGTATGTGTAGATTTTTATAGATATGATTTTCTTGGTAGATAGCATATGACATGTGTGCCTTATTAAGTATTAAAATATAAACGTTATAGATTAGAAAAATCATGGATAAATGTGCATGAAAACTAAAAATAGACATTTATTTATAATTATCATTTTGCAAGGGAAATAATATAATAAAACAGTTTAGTATATCAGTGCAATTACAAATATGTTCAGCCATATAACCTATATAGGTAAGAATTTTTATGTAATATTAATTGAGTTAAGACTTGACATTAGATGTATATCAAAAGCTTGGAGGAAATTAATTCTTCCAAATTAAAAATAATGATTTATAAACTCATCCCATTCATTTGTCACAAGATGGTTGAAAAATGATCAAAAAGTTAGTTTATTTGATTTTTTCAATTTATTTCAAAATTTATTGAATATTAATTATTCAAAATACAAATGTCTATAAAATATGTTTTTACATAATTTTCTTAAACTCATTAAATTACAGGGAAATTAAAAAATTATAAATAATTTTATTTACCTTGCCAAATTAACATTATAGTTATTTTGTGTATCCTGCATTATCTGTGTCATGTTATCTGTATTCTGCCCTTGGTCTTCCTCTTACAATGTGTTCTTCAACATCTCCTGCAATTATTTTCTTTAGTAAACTTTCATGCCTTAGTATGTGTCCTATCATCTTGCCTCTTCTGGATTAAATACTTTTCTATATTTGTCGTTGTTCCTTTATTTTATCCAGTACCTTATTGTTTGTTACTCTCTCGGTTCATGGTATTTTAAGCATTTTCCTAAAGCACCACATCTCAAAGGCTTCTGTCTTTTTTTTTCCATTGAGTTTATTGTCCAAGTTTCGGATCCAAAGAGCGTTACACTCCATACATAACTTTTTAGGAATTTCTTCCTTATTTCCAGGCTGACGCTATTGGTAGTTAGTATGTGGCTTTTGTCTTGAAAGGCCCTTTTCGCTTGTGCTATCCTACAGATTATATTGGTTTTGCTGCGGCCATCATCTGTTATAATGCTTCCTAGGTATGTAAATTGGTGTACTTGCCTTATTTGTTCATTGTCGATGTTTATGTTGAGTTAGACCGGATTAGATTTACTGCATACCATAACTTTTGTTTTTTTTTTGTTGAGTTGCATTCCATACTTATTTTTTAATATTCTATTCATTGCTATTAGGGTATTTTTTAGGTCGTCTTTATTTCCTGCACAGAAAGCTATATCGTCCGCAAATCTTAAGGCATTAACCATTGTTCCTCCTATTCGTACTCCTTTCTGTATTTCTTCTACCAGATCTTTATGGCATTGGTCACTAAAATACTTATTATAAAATTACAATATTACATGAAATTTATTTTCTTAATTTATTTCAACAGGTGGAAAATTTCGGAGAAATAATATTTAGGTATAATGATAAGCAAAAATGACAGATAATGTACACCACGGGTTAATTTAATTGACGCTGTGTCTAATTATAGATTGATACGGCCTCAGGTCAATGTGGATTTTCTTCCCTCAGTGAGGTGGCCGGTCACGGTTTAGTGGTTGTGTTTAGATAAAAAAGAATAACCACGAAACCAAAACAAAATATGGTGTTCAACATTTTATTACCAAACAAAATAATGATATAAGCTAAGGGTGGTCTTCTGGTGACGGTGGTAAAGAGACAATGAAAAAGAAACGTACTGGGACGATATTCGTTCACCGACGGTCACGAGCAGAAGATTAGTGACTTGAGGCGACTGGTCGGTACGTTGCCACCGGTTCAGATAACTTTTCCTACCTCTGCCCGGTTTTCCGAGGTAGGTGGGTAGTAATGGAAACGGTGTTGTCGTTGCCAGGTTATGGGTGGGTAGAGTGCAGGCGCGACTTCGCGATAGTGGTGTATTTAATGTACCTGCACCAGAGTTGGGCAACATTTTATCTAGATAATTATTCGAATAAATATGTATTCGAATAAGAATTTTTCGAATGATTTTTTTACAATTCTTCGAATAAAAAAATATTCGGCTAATTTTTTAACATAGTTATTCTATCCTAGTATATATAGTAGTAGTTAGTACTAATTACTAAATATGTATTATGAAATAATGATTATAATTCTTCTAGTTTGTCTACATGTACTAAGTATGTACCTTAATAGTAATTAATTATCAATATTGAAGATGTTATTATTATATCTAGTTTAGTCCAGTTTCTATACTATATTATATAGTCTCAGATATTTTGGTACTATGTACTAACTACATATGTTTAATGTTGTATTTCATATTTATAAGTTCAAATATATAGAGCTCTACACAAAAATATAAAGATACTAGATAGATGGGCATGTAGCTATAAAAATTATCTGTTTGAATTTATGATATCTAATTATAATTGTGTTTGAAAATTAGTCGAATAATAATTTATTCGAAGAAAATGTTATCTAAATAATCATCTAAATAAAATTTTATTCAAATAACGCCCAACTCTGACCTGCACCACAGCGGGACCGCGTCAAGATGATCCCCGAGTGGTAATAACCCATAATTCTAAAATTAAAGTGTTGGTGATATCGACTATTATTTAGAATAAATATAAACAGAATAGAATAACTATAAATAGTATAAATATTAAATTATGATAGAGGATAGACACTATCTTATAATATAGACAGTAGGGTCTAGGACATTTCGCCGCGACCAATTCGTTGCCGTACCGTTTCGCTGCCGGACTATTCACCGCGACCGCTGCACCGCCGGATTACTCGCTGTCGGGCTATTCGCTACGAAGAGAACCTCCCCACGAAATATTATAATTACCAATTATGTACTTATCATTAAAGATCAATAAACAACAACATTAAGGTTATGATATTTTTTCAAACCTCACCACCAGACTTTTTTACATGCGTTCATCCCTGATTGACACTCTTTGAGTTGTGAAACATTAATTTTGATATGTTTCTCAATTTAAATCAAGTACATTTTAACACCCCCACAGCCCCACAATTGAATTTGCAGCTTTAATTTCCGTCTGTTCATAAGCAGCTATGTGCTTGCATACTTCTCTGGGACAGAAGATTTTTTCAGAGCGCATAATATAAACAAAGTCCCGAAAACGGTTTTCGGAAAACCAACGCTTTTGGGAAAGAAAAATTAACAACATTTTTCGTATGTACGATCTACGTTTACGGCTTTATATAATGTGACAAGAATTATAAAATTATTAAATGCTTTTCGTTTTTATTAAACACGTTATTATGAATTTTTTTTTAATTTTCAACACAAAAAAAAAATAAAAATTTGAAAAACCTATAATTTTCTAGGTAATAAAAATGGATGTGATGAATCAATAGTAAAAATTCAATACCTAACTCAAAATAGTTAAATTTTAACATTTAATAATAATAATATATTATAAAAATGTATACATAGTTTATTTTTTAAATTACATGGATAAATCCAAAAATAGGGATCCGGGTATACGGCGTATACCCTCCAATACACCACTTAATTAATTAGTTAATTAAATTAACCAATATAAACCTAAATAATTATGTAACATAATATAATTGAAAATACAAAATAATTATCATAAAGGTTTGTATAGTAAATAATAATATATTGAGTAGTGGGAAAAATTAACTACGAATACATTATAATTGTTTGGTCGAAAAAATAACATTAGTGCCAGTTGACATTAACTTATACTTTAACTTCTGTGTGTTTTTAATTGTTTATTTATTTCATTGTTGAAACAGTGAAAATTCATTATACAGTGATATATTATAAGCAGAGCTCGGGACTTATAGCACTTAAAATCATTAAAATAAGCGCTTAAAAAAGCACTTAAATACATCATTATAAGCACTAACATTAAAAATATTACTTTTGTACAACTTGGTTTAAACCACCATTTTCCTTCCCATTTTATTTTTAACAGATTTTAACAAAATTGAAAATACTAATGCTAACCTAGTATGGTATAAGCTATAGGAACCACTATGGAACATAGTGTTTTGAATTTTTGTTAATAATGTACAATAAACCACAATATTGCCAATTAGTATTATCGCATCGGCCGATAAGGCCATTTTGTAACAGATATCTATTATAGTATAATTTATGGTATAATAATTATACCATATATTTGTATATATATTGTGTATTTTTATTATACGTATGTATAATATAACTGTGGGTTTTTGATCAGTTATCAATTATAAATAATTTTGTTCTGTACTGTACATAATCTACAAATTACAAATTAGTTTACAGTTTAACTGAACATCTTATTACTCCGATAATGGCGTGTTTTGCTCGCCGATACGGCGCATATGAACTTAACCAATGTAAACTTAAAGCGCGCGCGTACGATACGCGTCCATGTGAAACGGGCCTAAGCGGGCTTTCCAGTAATTATTTAAAAATATTTTATTTAAAATGTACTAAAAAAAAAAAAATAGGCCCAAATGGGTTCACAAAATCCTGGTCCAATCGGGTTGTGTTTTTATTAGTGATCTAAACGTCCCTGGCCCAAACGTGCCTCGACCAAGTAGGTACCTCAGTCACTGGCATTACCTTTTATCTATGGACGTACTGTAGGTACGACCACAGATATGTATATTAAATAATATATGTATAATATGTTATTATACATATATTAAATAATATATGTATAATATGTTATTATACATATATGTGGGTACGACGGAAAACACTTAGTAATTGTTATCACGTTTAGTCGGTGTTATATAGAGCACAAAATGTGGACACGACGGTATGCCGCCGGTGTTGAGTGTAAGTGCACAACAAGCAACAGAACATTTACCACTACCGCACCGCGCAACAAAGGTAAGCAATTATCTATCGTAATGGATGTGTGTGAGAAGCATCAAGGTGTATTGAAAAATAAAAATGATAATCGCCGACGCCTTATCACCATTGTGTCGGAATTACCTGAAATACACGCGCGCACGCACTTACGCCAACATCAGCAGTAGTAGTAATAGTGGTATTCGCAGTAGTATTTTGTGTGATAGTGTTTTTGGGGCCGTGAATAAATAGGTATAGAGTAGTGGTCAACTTTAGCCGGGGTCCAAATTCCGAAGTCTGCGCCAAGTGTGTTTCTAATATTTTAACATTTTATTAAATTAGGCACTCACTCCTTGGTCTTGGCTGTAGGGTTGTGCCGTATTCGACTGTTCACGCCATGTATGCGTACCCCAATAATATTAATAGTTCGCTATGCCAGTGCCATTTGGCTTAACCCGTCCAATACTCCCAACAGTCGATCGTGACAAATCTGTAAGTTCACGTTCAACAGTACTACAAATGCTTGAATTTGTTTCGCTTTTTTTTTTTTTAACTTATCGTTTTCGACATTTGACAATATAGACGAGTCCCTCAATAGTCTAGTTAATGTTATTGTATTGGAATATAATATTATATGTTAAATTACAATAAACTAATGATTGATATTATCCTGTATTTATGTTTTTTTTTTTTTTTTATGTCATTAAGTGTTTTGAGTTGTTTTTAAAAAATAACGTATGAACATGAGAACAATAAATATTATTAATACTGCTTGTCATACGACCGATGTTGAAAACTGAGTCTTGCCACATTTGGCCGGTGTTAGGCAAGTGCCATGGTTGCCTGCACGGTATCTTTCCTAATATGGACAGTATCATTACAATGGACCTTAGCTCAAGATTATTCTTCTCAATGGGCAGCTCACATTCAAGGTGGATTCGAAATAGCCAAAAGAACAACGGAAAAACATGGATTCATAATACTAGGAGAGGTAAATTATCTTATTCTTTTTTATGATTAAATTGCTATGACATTCAATATAAATTTTAGTGATAACAATTTTATTCAAAACATTTTAACTAAAAATATTTAATGATTTTCATCAATGTTAATAAATAAAGAGTTAGAGCAAAAGAAACGTTCGATAATTAAAAATATTGACTCAAAATAATTGAATATTGCCATCTGTGGATTACAAAATCCATGGTAATTTGCATTTTATCGATTTAACAGTTATTAGAGTTTCTTAAAGATGTAAACTGTATTACTTTTTTTAACATGCATCTTAACTTATAATTTTAGCAAAATAAATGTAAAACTAGTTATATTCTAACTTTGTGATTTATTTTATGCTCTAATTAACTTAAAAAGTTATTTATTTATTTTAACTATTTAAAAGTGTCTTTATTAATTAATTTAACAGTCTTTACTAACAATTAAAATCATATGGAATAGTTTTATATAGTGGTGTAACCAGAATTTTTAAATGGGAAGGGTTAAATAGTTATTGACAAGTTAGGTTAAAAATTCACCATTCATCCCTACAACTTAGTTAATATATTTCTAGCATTTTATAATAGTTTAAAAATTTGTATTCAATTATAATTTATAATAATAATATATTAATAATTGTCAGCTGAGGTAACATCGTCGCAACATACACGGTATAAAATATAGTGGTTATAAAATAATAGTTTCAGAATCATAGACATATCAAAATATTTTTATATAATTATATGTCTAAAATTAAAGGAGAGTCTCCAAAATGTTATGATTACAACTAAAAAGATAGTAGAAATCACAATAGAAGTAATACACTTATGTACCAAAGACAAATACCCTTTAGACTATACTCTCTTTAGCCCCCCCCCCCTTCACCATTAGCTATGAAACTGTTTTTACATAATCTGATATTTGTGAAATATTTGATTTTATAGAAAATGTCTTGCATTGCATTATGACACTAATTATGTTTAAAGGAAACTATATTTAATAACTTCTGGGTACTTGACATTTTTATAATAAATAATCTGTTTAATAATTATTAATAAAAAAAAAAAACTATTTTTTATAAAATTTATATAATTACATAAAAACAGATAATAATTCTGATCATATGCTACATGTATTAAATGTTTTAATCGCAAAATGCACTAGATAATATGTATTATTTTGAAAATAATAACATGATCCTTTCATTTCAAATTTGTTTATTTTATGATAATTGTAAGTTTGAAAAATTAATGATTTATCTTTTTAATGAAATGTATACTTATAAAGCAAGAGAAGCCAACTTGTGGCCCTTGTCATTGTCAGATGCGCCTTGTGTTTTATTTATAAAATTAAATTACTTATCATATTATTATTATTTTAGTTTTTAGGTATAAATTTATAAAAAATTATCAAATTATTTTATCCTAATTTTTGTCATAAAAGGTATTATCCTGAATTATAAGATGTACAATAATATAAAATACATATTTTATATTAATATTTTAATTAAAGACTTAAATTTTTCAGATTTTTCCAGATTATTATCATCTAGAACACAAACATGTATCAAAACGATCAGTTAACCCAGGTCTTGAACATCATAAAAAATTAATATCTGAAGAAAATGTAAGTAATCAATTTATATTTGTTTAATATTTATTCATACAATTTATCAATAAATTAATAATTTACTTATAATTATTAAATTTTGCTATTAGCTTTATGAAAAATGGATTTGAATTCTGGTCTTGTTCTTTTTACAATAGGTGTGTAATGTTGTACTTTGTTTTTTTTAAGAAATGTTGGTTTTACAGTAATCGGTTTTTCATTTAATAATCTATCTTTGATTTTGAGTTGATCGATTGGAATGGTAGTATTTGTGATACTTGGATAGACTGGACTGGTATTTACAATATTGTTTGAATAATTTATTTTTTGATGATTTAAAACAAAATTTTGTTGGTTTAAATAATTATAATAACTTGCTAAATAATGTTCTAATAATTGATTGTAATATTGATTTGCATCTGTTGGTTTCCATTGTTCAGTAGATATAGTCAACTAAAAATGAAATAAATTGTTTTAATATTTTTTTGATATTACTTATTAATTAGTGAATATTTTTTAATATTTGTTTATCTAAAAAAAACTTATTGTTCGTTATTACTTAATTAATTTTATTTTAATTCAGTTTTAATAAAATTTATTGTAATTTAAATTTAAAGATTAAATATAAAATACTAGTTTAAATTTTCTTAAGTTACTTAAGTAATTTTTATAAATACAATTTAACAAAGAAAATAGTTTTAAAATATAATAGTTAAATAAGAATTTATTGAATAAAAACATATTTTGAAAAATAATTGTTAACAAATATTAGATAATAATAGATGGCTAATTTATTTGATTTTATATACTAAGAAATATTACAGAAAAATATTAAAAATATGTTTTCATTAGTATCATTATTGTAAAAATAATGAGTAAGGTATTAATTAGTTATTAATTACTATACCTGATAAGTTGAATGTACTAATACTACACCAATAAAAACCAGATATTGAACTGAATTCATGTTGTCTGTTATTTATATTGACAGTAAATGAAAAAAATATCACTTTTATACTTAGACATTGTCAATGTCAAATTAATATTTTTAAATATGCAACATATTTCTCTTTTCTTTCATTATTTATCACATTGTTTTTTTTTTTTTTTTTTGTCAGTTTATAATAAATATTAAATAAAAATAGCTAAATCATGATATTTGTCACGTACATTTATAAAAATAATAAATAATTTATTTGTGTTAGGTGAAATGGGCACAACAACAAAAAATATTGAATCGATCAAAGAGAGATTACATAACTTATGCTAGAAATAGCAGAAGTTCTAAAAGATTTGTCAATAAAGGTGGATTAAATGATCCAAAATGGCCAAAAATGTGGTATCTGGTTAGTAGTTTAATTATAAAATATTTTTAATGATGTTGAATAAAATTAATAGATTTAAGAAACTTGATAATTTATCATACATGTATACTAAATAATAATTTAACTATGAAAAATTATTTACCCCCATATAGTATACAATTGTTTAACCAAAGAAGAAGAAGAATGTTCAATTGTAATAATCTCAAGCCAAATGTTTAGTTGTATTTTTATTTAATGATATGTAGTTGAAACAAGGAATGAATTTATATATATTTGATTTTTTACCTTTTGATCCTTTTTTTTACCAAATTTTTTGTTTAACAGCTTTAAAATTAGTAAATAAGAAATTATAGATCTTATGAATTGAATTTATTTTATACATGGACAATCCTTAATTCTTCTTCTTGCGTTAAAAATATTATATATTTGATTCTGTTAATTTTTTTTAAGTGAAACTTCTTTACTGAGGATATGACAAAAATATTTAGTCACGTGACTGATTGATCAGAATGAAACGACTGAATGACACACTAATAAGGCACATGTGTGTCGTATATCTGCTATACAACGGTCAATACCACCACTCTTTTCTTTTCTAAACCCAATTTAGCGAATATTGGAATTAGAAACTCTGGACCCAGGGGGTTCTGAGTTTTTATGGCCGCAGAGTAATTCCACCATTTGAGAACAAAACCCCACCCCCCTCATTTTGAGTTGGCTATAACTCAGGAGGGTTTCAATTTAATGACCCCGGACCAACTGGGAACCGTTCCGGAGGTGCGGGACTACAGGTTTCCGATTTAGGGAACGGGGCACTCTCTCTCCTTTTTTGCTTTATTTCAGTCCAAGAGGTCACTATGACCCACCCCGCCGCTGAGACACGTGGGGTTTCGATTTCCCCCCTCCCTTGCTAACCTCAATGGAAGAGATCAATTGGCATTGGTGTTAAGTAGAGTCTTTAATGTAAACTTTGCTTCAAAACACCTATACATTTTTTTAAACTAAATTAAGTTTGTTTCGGAAAATCACTTTTAAAAATTTCAAAAAAAATTTTTCGAAATAAACTTAATTTAATAATGAATAATGATCCAATGACACCAGTAACAAGATCTGAAACTACGAATGATGCGATTTTTACACGGTACCTACCTAATGTACAATCAAGAACTTACATATCTTATTTTAGCTATCATAGACCAATAATATCACTTTTCCAAAAGAAATATCTACAGACGTATATGGAAATTAATGAATTAGAATAAGTTCATTCTAATTCTTTGTTTTTTTATATTTTTCTAGATAAAAAAACTATATAGAGTCTAAAGGATGTACCCCACACCTATCACAATTAAATTTTTCAGATTGTCATATTTATTTTCAAAAAATAGACAAACATTCTTATAAATGTATGGGATGCTATGTATGACCTCCACGCGGTGCACCCCGGGTAATGCTAACAATATATCGAAAAAAATCTACGAGCAATGAGCCTCGATTTAAATATGTCGTTAGCTGTGATGAACACGAACTGTTATTCCAACCTGTCGGTCACGTCCAGGGACGGATTGGCAATTATTTTCGGCCCAAGAAATATGAAACAAGCCAGCCCATGAACCACAAATTAAAATATTTACCCCTCCCCCTCCAAAAAAAATGCTTTATTTTGCATCCATTTCAAAAATTGTTTAGTTTCACTCCTAAATTAGTAAAATTTACAATAACTTTACTATAATTATAGCCATAATAGTTTTAGGTCATATGATTAATCAGTTCCAACTTGAAGTTCTAACTTTGAATATATATTTATTTTTTAATGACTTTTATTTATTTTACAAAATAAAACTTCTTTTTGGTAATTATATAATAATATAGAGCGGCCCAAACAAGGACCGGCCCATCGGGAAGATTCCCGATTTCCCGATAGGCCAATCCGCTCCTGGCCACGTCACTAATTTTTTTCTCGTACCCGTAATAAGTAGTTTCATTTCATACGCGCGTACTTGGAACACGCACCTTTTTTTTTTTTTTGTATTCATTCTTAAAATTTTAACTGTCAAATTATAATATATTCTCTCATATGATATAGACATTTTTTAATATTTGTATGTCTTAAATACTGAATGTTGAGTATGAAAATCTTTGAGTTAGAATTATAAAAAATAAAATGCTTTATTTCAATTTAACTATATATGTATAACTTACAGTTATTTTTGTTCAACATCTACTTACGAGTGTCTTAATATATCATTGTCTTTATATTTATTTTTTTCTACTAACCCATATTTACTTGATTTTGTAAAATATTATTTGTATATTCTTATCCAAATCATAACTTTTATGTTTTAAATTAAAGTTTTTTAATGTTATTTAGAATCGAGGTAGAGATATGGATATGAATGTTCAAGGTGCTTGGGAAGAAGGAATTACAGGAAAAGGTTCAGTTGTCACAATATTAGATGATGGTTTAGAAAAAGATCATCCAGATTTAATTAAAAATTACGTAAGTTTCTTAGAGTATAAACTATGATTTTGATTAATTTAATGAGTGTTATAAGTATACAAATTAATTAATAATTTGTTAATATAAAAATTATTTTAATAGGATCCTTCAGCTAGTTATGATATGAACAATAGAGATGAAGATCCAATGCCTAGATACGATCAAATGGACACAAACCGTCACGGTACTAGATGTGCAGGAGAAGTAGCAGCATCTGCCAATAATTCTCTGTGCTCAGTTGGTATTGCCTTTGGAGCAAGTATAGGTGGTGTTCGAATGTTAGACGGGGATGTTACTGATGCAGTTGAAGCTCGGTCTCTTAGTTTAAATCCTCAGCATATTCATATATATAGTGCGTCATGGGGTCCAGATGATGATGGAAAAACTGTAGATGGACCTGGTGAATTAGCTACTCGTGCTTTTCTTGAGGGTATATCTAAAGGTCGTGGTGGTAAAGGATCAATATTTATATGGGCATCTGGAAATGGTGGCCGTGAACATGATAATTGTAACTGTGATGGATATACAAATGCTATTTGGACATTAAGTATAAGTAGTGCTACACAAAATGGTCATGTTCCTTGGTATTCAGAAGCTTGTAGTTCAACTTTGGCTACTACGTACAGCAGTGGAAGTAATTATGAAAGTCAGGTAATATACAGATTTATCTACAACATATTTGAATATATTTCCATTTATTAAATATTATCAATCATAGATTATTACTACAGATCTTCATCATGAATGTACTAGTAATCATACTGGTACATCAGCATCAGCACCACTAGCAGCCGGAATAGTAGCATTAACATTAGAAGCTAACAATAAACTAACCTGGAGAGACATGCAACATATTGTTGTATTAACAGCGAGACCAACTCATTTATTAGCTACTGATTGGGTTATTAATGGTGTTGGTCGAAAAGGTGTGTATTTAAAGTAAAACTATATTAATTATATAACTATAGAAGTCAAAGTTAATGGTATTGTTATTGATGTGTTGAACTTCTTTAATTGGAAAAACCGTGTACCGAATATTTTGTTTTCAACACCTAAAATACCTTTGATTTTGGCCAGTGGCATACTCAAGGGAGGGGGGATAGGGGTGATACCCCAAGGAAATGTCAAGTGTATGTATATTGTTTATTGATTATAATGAAAACGCACAAAATTTAAAAAAAAATTGAAAGTTACATTTTTTATAACCCCCTCCCCTAAAAAAAAAAAATTTGGATACGCCACTGATTTTGGCTACACCTTCGATACCAAAGATCATGACAAAATATATCATGAATAGATTGTTAAAAAATAATATGAATACTGATAGAATGATAAAAAATATTAAAATATACTTAATAGTTAATAA
This sequence comes from Sipha flava, assembly GCF_003268045.1. NCBI lineage: Eukaryota > Metazoa > Arthropoda > Insecta > Hemiptera > Aphididae > Sipha > Sipha flava. Next base: position 2,382,113 of record NW_020273107.1, read on the forward strand.
ATTATAATAAGATTTTCATATTATTACTCGTATTTATAAAATAAACTAAATAGATTAAATTAAGTATACACTATAAAGATTAAATGCGAATCAACAATATGTACATATTTATGTTTGTATTTTATGATAAACACTTTTATTCTGTGTACACTATATACAATATAAAATTAAAACAAAACAAATAAACTACTCTATATTGGTAGGCGAGCCCAGATAGGAATAATTTTGGGCCCGGGACCAAATAATTGTAGAGGCTTATATTAATGAGTAATAACTAGGGCAAATGCATCATTTATATGCATTTGCATGTTTTTTCCTTAAGTTTATATATATATGTTTATCGACTGTTAGCTTTCTTAATTACTTTTGTAACATAAAAGTACCGATTAGATAATTTGACTCTTAATATAATTACTAATATATATTAATAATACATGTGGCTCGTGTACATAGTCATGTTGGCCACCCCTGTAATATTGCTAATTTTTAATGGTATTTATTTAATGAAAGTTTATTTTTCTAATCGTTATAAATATACTACTTATGTAATCTTATCTTGATTGGACAACCGATATAATTATTCACGTATTATTTAACGATGTACTTATTAGAGGTCTGTACTGACCAAAAATGTTAGGTCCGACCTGGTCCGGATTTTCTTCTGATTATAAGGCCCGTTTCACTGCCACGTGTATCGTCTGCGCTGTTTTCGAATTACACTATTTAAGTTGAAAAACGCCACGTAGGTATGAACGTTCGGTTAAGAAATAGGCCTAAAGCCTTAAAAATATTTTTCAAAGGCCAGCAGGCCCTAATAAATGTTTTATCACCAAAATTGAACTTGGCATTGGTTAAATAGAAAATACTGAATATCGATATTAAGTACCAAATAGTAAAATTGTATTCTTAACTGAATATTAATAAAATACGCTGAATATTCAAATAAAATTTAATCACAAAATATTAGATGAATAGGCTGGATACCAAATAACTACTGAATATTTAGTCCATGGGCTTTTAATTAGTTTATAGTAATTTAACTATAAACAGTTAACTCATAGTTTATTATTTTTATACTATAATAACTTTATGTATAATGATAGAATTAAAAATATATTCTTCTTTCTTAATTTAATATTTTTGTTTTTAGTGAGTCATTCTTTTGGGTTTGGCTTAATGGATGCTACTGAAATGGTAAGATTAGCTCGTAGATGGAAAACTGTCCCAGCTCAACATATTTGTAATGTTACTGCTCAAGTTTTTGAAAAGTATGTTTTAGAAAATAAATTTGTATTTTTATAAAAATTATTAATTTATCATATTATTTTATTTTAGACTAGTGCCTGCACGTAGTTCAGTTACAATTCAACTTTTAGTAAAAGAATGCAATAGTGTTAATTTTTTAGAACATGTTCAAGCTAAAATATCATTATCAGCGAGTCGACGTGGTGATATCAAAATTGACTTGACCTCTCCAAGCGGTACTAAATCAACACTTCTTGCTCCAAGAACTCAAGATAATTCACATACGGGATTTAATGTTTGGCCATTTATGACTGTACATATGTGGGGAGAACGGCCTTTTGGTATATGGCAATTGACTATTCACAATGAGGGTAAACTATTAGGTAAGGTATTAGTATTTATATTTATTTTCTAACATATTAACTGCTATTTTCATGATTAATATATGTATTATCAATGAATATTTCTAAATGCTTGGTTGAGGGTGTTGGAATAATAATGAATATTAATTGTAATATATATATATATATATATATATATATATATATATATATATATATATATATACGACTTCAAAGTTTTTTAACTATAACAATTCTATGACTACTAACAAATTGATGTGCTTTAGGTCGATCTTCTTTACACGAGTGGTGTTTGATATTATATGGTACTAAATATTCTCCAAGGATATTATCTCCTCCTATTTATCCTTTAGAACATTCTCTCAAATCTAATACACGTAAAAATTCTAAAAATTCAAAAAAAAAATCAAAAAAAGGTAAAGTCAAAAAACAGTCTACCACTCCAGTTAGTACCTCTAGAAAACAAAGCGTTTCCAGTTATAAGCCAAATGTTCATTTTGTCTTATTTCCTAACAAAAATTCCTCTAAAATATCTCCCACTCTAACAGACAACATCCAAACATACCCCAGCAGCCATAGACTCTACAGTTTACAAAATGTGGATGGCAGGCCGGCAAAAAAAAATTTGTCTCCTGAAAGAAATATATCGCCTACAACTACAGGCAAGGATGTCTGCATGGAAATCAACATTTTCTTTGCATGCCATGTTGTAATGTAATAAAATAGGTGTTTTAAATTATTTTGCTTATTTTAGTAAAATAAATCTCTTTCATTTTTAGCACATCATAGGGTAATTTAGTAATTTATTATATTTAAATATGTATTATACTATGTATACTAAGTGATTTATTAAATTTTTTTGTTTTGTTTTTAGTTAAGATATAAGTATAATGCTTGTCAAATTTTGAATATGGTGTACAGTAGTTACCAGACCAAATCTTTAATATTCTAGAAAATCAAATTTTTATTATGAAATATGAGAATTTTATAAGAAGTAATTTATTTTGAATTTTTTTTAATCAACTGTCCAAATTCTTAAATACTTTTTATGTTCCCCTATAGTTCTACGGAGCGCACTTTGATAATTATTGTAGTTATTTTTGTTATAATTTCATTGCACTATTGTTTTGCATTAAATAAAACAATTAATTTGCTTGCATAATTAATAACCAACACTTACATAATTTTAAGTTTTTTCACATCGAAATATAATATTTCAATGAAAACCGTTTTAAATGAAATGCTTTATTTTAGTCATATTAAATTATGGTCATCATATACTAATTAGTGACATTTATAATATTAATACTGAGAATTTACCATATATTTACGAGTAAATAAATCATTTGCATTGATTATTATTATAAAGTACTTTTATTTATTTTAATGCAAACATTTGTTTGAGAGTAAAATTATTTTTTATAATATACAAATACATTTTCAATAGTATATATGGTAAATATTATTTTTAAGTAGATAATCAATTAAAATGTTTAGTACAATTTATCAAAAATACAATATAGATTAATTTTAAATCCAGAATCTATAAAAAAATTCTTGTAATAAAATTATTTTATAACAGACAGTCAAAAATGATATTTAATATATAAGAACATTTTTTTGCTTGCTAAATCCCTCAAGTCTTACCATATTTGTATCTATGTTTAGTTTCTTATTTTTTTTTTTATTTATTTTTTTTTTTTTTTGCTAATATTGTATATTGCTAACAAACTATAGTTATATGATTAATTAATATTTATTTAATTCAGCTTACTTTTTTATATTTTAGCTGCTAATATCACTGACTGGGAGATGGTTTTTTATGGAACTATTTTACCTCCAGAACAATCACATTCGTTTCCAACACTAGTGAGTATTAAACAAAACCAAACATCAGGAAAATCATCAAAGAGTGGAATCAATTCTGGAGAATGTCGTGTGACCACCACTAAATGTTTAGGTTTGTTGTTAATATTAAGTACAATATTAATCCCTGGCAGTTTTTAACAGGGTAAATAAAATAAAATTACAAGTTTAAGTCTTCCCGTAAAAGTGCCATATAAATTGCTTCAGGGCTTAAGATTGTTAAGGCTTACAGATGACCAATATAAATTATTTTTAATTATATTATAGTACATCCATGTTTGTTAAATTTTTTTGATTTTAGAAGTCATGAAAGTATTTTAATTTTCTTTGGTAAAAATGTTTACTAAATAGTTAGTATATCAAGTTTGAATTGTATTCAACAGTTTTTGTAATTTTATTGAATGCCTTATTATTATTATATTTCATACAAGTACTGGAATTATAATTTAAAAATTGATAAGACTCATTGATCATTTCCTTTTTTATTGTCAAGTCATTTTATTTAAATTTGAAAATTTCATATTTCTACAAGCCTTAACATTTAAAATATTTTAGCCTATTCAATTTTAATAATTATTTCATTTTCGGTATTTGTTATCTTGACCACTATGACTATGAGTCAGACAAGTTTGAACATGATAGAAAAATTAATATTAATTGAGTTATCATGCTATAATTAATTAATTAATTTTTATTGTTAATTTATTAAATTCTTGAGTATATAGATAATTAATCATTTTAAGTTAAGAAATTAAATTTACAACACATTTTGTCTAAAACAAACAGGAAATGTTTGGTAGGTTTTAAATATTTTCCCAAAAATAATAATCTAATAAAACAATTTTAAATTGTTATAAAATCATATCCAAGTTATTAAAATACTGAATTCTAATATGTATTTTAACTCCATATAAATACTTAAATCCCCATATAGGAAGCACCATAATCAAAAAGATATATATATAATATAATTTATGTTTTAATATCTGTATCTATACAAAAATTATCGATCTATATTATATGCAATGATATATCAAGTATTTTACATAAGCTGTTATTTTCTAAGCTTATAATAATAATCAATATAACAAAATTATAATATATAGTAAGCTGGCTAATATTTTGGTGGTCGGGATAACAACTGCATTTACCTATTTACAACTGATATCAATATGTTTTGTTTCAATACATATGAAGGTTGTTAATTATATATTGTAAATATTACTGAACAAAATGAAACTTTTAGTTTCTTCATGTATTAAATTTTAAATTATTTAATTTTTTGTAAAAGAAAATTGCACATAACTTTAAGATTATTTAATTAGGTTAATTTTACTATTTAAATAATTTAAGTTAAATTATAGATATGAATTAAGGAATTGCAAAATATCTACTGCCAAAGTGTTTTTTACATGATATCTTTTACAGAAAGTAAATTGTATTCTTGTTACATTCAATGTTTACTATAATTTAAGTCTTAATAATATGTCATTGAAAATAATTTTTCATAATATTTTTTATAGATTATATATCTACTTTAATGGTCATAGATTATTTTAATTCTAGTTTGTTAAAGTATTTGAAATATGCTTATATTTAAAAATATAATTAAAATCCTTATGTAAGCAAAGCCTAGTAAGCATTTACACTCAGTTTTATATTAATATAGTTATCTCTTTTAAGATAAAAATAAAAAATTAAAAAGAAAGAAATTTTTCCTGTCCCTTAATAATTTTAGTTCCTGCTATTATGATCATACAGATAAATTATAATTCAATTATAGGCATACATTTTTCCACTCAAAATATTCCATTGCAGCTATATCTAATGCAGGTTTTCAATTTCTACTTAATATTTATTAAATAAAGTCATTTTTGCCTGTATTGGCAAGCAAATATGACTCAAATGGATTTATACAATGTTTTTCAATATATTATTAATTTTTTTTCTACCTAGTTTAAATTACTTTTAATTTCTTTTATTATACTATATTCTTCCTATTCTGATATCTGGTTATGTGTTTCTTACCACTTATCCTAGCTCTATTTTTGCTCAAGGTGCTATATAGTTTAAATTTCTATTTCTTTATTAATAGCTTTTATCTGTCATATGGTATATTTTCTGCCTATTTTTTTTATTTATAATGCGGTAAATTGTAAAATTTCTACTATCATAACTGTTGTGATCAAAGCAGAATAATGATAATGTTTTTATGGTTAGTTATTAAACTTAAATTTACTTAGCTTATAAATATATATGTATAAAAATAAGCGTGAGTTTAAATTTATTTTGTAATTAAAAATTTTTTGTTATATCTTAAACTTCATTATACCCACTCAGGGGCGCCGAAAACATTATGAATGGTCTGGTCAATAGCTACCCTATTTACAATTTAAAACCCACCCCACCTGAGGATGTACTTTAATGGTTTGAAATTTCACCCTCATTCAATATTTTTAATCTATTCTAGCATTTATTATAGCATTAAGGTACTTAAACTTCTTAAATAGTAATTATTAAATGGACAGTATTATAATTTATAGTCAATTGGACTAATTCATTTATTACTAGTATACTTATTCACCGCGGCACCACCCACCACCCTAAAATATGGTCTGAAAAAATCCAAACTTCAACTCCTTATTTGGCACCACTGTTCCCACTTATATTCACTATTAAATGTCTCCTCCGCATTATTTTACTTCAACTATTGTGCTTGGCGAATTAATTTTCACATTTTTTATGTAAACATATACATACACTTAAATTTTACTAAAATTTCTCTATGATACTATATGATACGTATGAGCATCAAACATTTTATTGTTGTTTGGTTAAGTATACTTTTTATCTCAGTGCATATAATATGTAAATTATTTTCATCACAGTAAACAAATTCTCTCTTAAGTTTAAAGTTATTTTAATATAAAATAATACTATCTTAAAAATAGTAGGATTTGAACAGTTGTTCTCATAGTTTATCTATTTAGTTACAATTTTGTTTTCTTATTTATTATTAATCTATCTGTGATAAAATTACAAAAAAAAATTAGTATTTAGTATAATATTTAGTTTTTTTATTATTTTAATTAATTTCAACTATAGTATTTCCTTGGTATGTATTATTAGGTAGTTTACTGATTTAAAATTAAGATAAAATAGTTTTATCAATATTTATGTTATTAATAATATAATAATAATGGTGCTCTTGTTATTGAATTGTAGAATAGTTTAATAATTGATAATCGCCGAGAAAACAATCTAATTGTACAAACTGTATTAATATCACCATCATTTTAAAAATAGATTGAAAAATAAGTATAATTCCTTTATCTTTTATTTTTTATAACTTGATTTTATCTTTGAAATAAGATAATTATATTTTGTCTTTAAAATCATAATACATTTTATTATATGTTAAGAAATGATTATTTAATCAAATATTATTAAATATGTAGTTAAATCTTTATATTTTACAGTTTGATTAGTGTTAATAAAAGTATTTTCCTTAAAATAATAAGGAACTTAGAAGAGACTTAAATGTACTTGAACAATTATTTATTTTAAATTGAACAGTTTCTTTGATTTCATAAATTAGAATTATATTTATAAAACATTTAAATGTTTGTTTGATTCCATTTAGTTTATTAGTTAAATAGTTTAAATACCCATGTAAATTTTTTATCAATTTCTCTATGTATATTTTAAATATATTTAAGGAATAATCTATGATAATTTTAATAATTATAAATATTATTAAATTTTAATTTGCTTTATTAAAGTATCATGGAATAAAAAATGTAATAATAATAATATGTCTATATATAGTTTTCATTATTTTTAAACTTTGCAAATAACATTTAGTTGTATACTGAAATTGTAACTTAAAATTATTAAGCAATATACAATTTGTACAGATATATTAACTGAAACTCCTAAACACTATAATATACATTTTTAAAAAATGTGATATTTTAAAATTTGAAAACATGTCCTTTACAAATGAATTAAAAACAAATATATGTATTTATTGAATGTATGTAGAGATTAGAAATAAATTTAAGAATCAGTGTGATATATTTTTAATTCTGTATTATAGTATTTTTATAAATGAGTTATGTATTTTTAAACCTACAATTATACTTTCTGTAAAAGGTTCATGAAATATAAATGTAAATATTCATGCAATAAACTTTGATTATTTATTAAATTTATGATTTGGTTTTAATTGATTATTAATGATTATAGTGTTAATAATATCCACATTTATTGGTCCATTTCTATAATAATAATTAAAATGTTGTCATTATATTTTAATTTAAATTATATTTCAAACTTATTAGCCAAAACTATATTTTTTTTATCTTATTATATGGGTTAAATATTTATTAAATATAAAAGTTAAATTTTATACATAATTAAATTGGCTTAAAATGTGCTTTTCATTTCCTATCAACAAAAATAAATTGATTTTAAAATTATATGGAATAAAATTTAAATAATTAAAAGGAATATGATCTATAATTTAAAAATCAGTTTTAAAAAATAAAGTTCTCTTATATAATTTATAAACAATAACTACTTTTTTCTTTTATTTGTTGAAAAATATAAAACTTAAAAATAAATCCATTGAATTTTTTATATGAACTTTATAAATTCAGAATATATTTTTATCACATAGCTACGTTCCCGAGTCCATAATAAGTATGCCAAATTCTTAACATTTTTCTCCTTTGTACATGTATCAATGAATCATAAAATATATTTGTTAACCTACTAAGCACTCATTTTATTGAATTAATTAAGAAAACTATCTAAATTCATTGTCCAAATATTAAATTAACACATGCCTCTTCAAACATGACTATTTTAACAAAAATATTGATTTAGTATTTGTTTGACAATTTTTACACTTGAATAAAAACTGGGAATAAAAAAAAAATTTAATTTTGTTAAATTTAATTATTGGAAGACTAAACTATTATCAAATTCTTTCAGTAACTGAACAATTTTAGTCCAGATGATTTTTATTATGCTTAATATTTTTATTGATTGATATTCATTGTGTTTATTTCATTAAAAAATAACAAATTTAATAATTTTAAGTTATAATTGAGTAGTTTAGTATTGATTTTTTTTTTTTTTTTAATACATTTATGTAATTTAATTTTAAACGCTCAATGGTATTATTGTTTAACTATTTATTTTATGTTAGGTAAAAAAAACTCTTAAAAACTCTCTTTATACTTAACCTATTAAATATTTTTAATTTTGTCTTTAAGTTTATTTTGTATAAAAATAATCTGCTTACCTTGTAGTAAGTAACATTGCATTATAAATAACAAAATTAACTTATTTTTAAGACTAACTGTTCTATAAAATTTAATGAGTTTTTATTATATTATCAAATTATAATATTGGTTTTGGTGTTTTAATAAGTGATTATTTAATTGTAACATGATTTTTTACTATATTTCCTTTTTCAGGTGTATGCATATTTTCATAATTTTTTTTTTTTATTTTACTCATTAATTTTTTTATCTTATGGCTAAATAATTAGATGTTGGTTGTGAAAAATTTTTAGTAGCATCAATTAGATTGGAGCTATGTTAGGGAGACAGGGGTATTAACTCTAAAAGGATCAGTCCTGAAATAATAACCGCTTGTAGTCGAGGTTCAGACTATTGTTTGTTACTTACACTACTATGCTTGACAGTATGTCAACATACCTATTCAGCTACTCCATTCTAATTTTACGTTGATTTTGATGAAGACATCAAATTGGAATAATTTGATGAAGACTTGTTTATATTAGAAAAAGGAAATATTATATCAATCCACAACACTTTAACCAATTAAATTTGATCTATTTTTATCAATTTAATATTTCCAGATTTGTATTATTAAATATTAATTATTATATTTCTATGTATATATATTACACTCTCTATATGTATATATTTAATAAATATATTTATTGGGTGACACACAGATTTACTAATTTAAATAATGTGGGGTTAATGACATTATATTAATCAAATACCACTTTAAAATAGTAAATCTTTGTGTGATACCTTGTATAATATAAATACCAAAGTATGTTATGCTCAAAAATGTGTTTATATTGTAAATAAAATTATTATTATAATATAGTAGTATGTATTTTTTAGGAATTACTATTTTGTGTTGTTTTTAAAAATTTTCAATAAATTTTATTGAATAACATTTTCTTTCACCATTTCATACCTTAAATTATAAATAAATAGTACAAATAAGTTTAGATACTATAGTTCATACTTTGTATGAAAATTATAATTTCATCATAAAATATTTGTAGATTATGACTTCCTAATATTTTATTTGTTTAATATTTATAAAATTAACCTTTTATTTATTTTTCTTCTGAAGTTTCTACTATAGTAGTGTTTTACATTTGTTTATTGGGTATTTAATTATTTTCTCATAATACTATTGTGCTTAATAAATATATATATTTTTTATAACAATCTTATTTTTTTCCTATTTAACTCAATCAACAGTTAATAGAATATATTATTCAAAAATCAGATTACAATTTTGTATACATAGTAAATTGTTCAATAGAAACTTATAATATTTAACAAAATTACTGTCTTAAATCAATAAATGATGTTTTTAATTATATTTAGGGTTATATATAGGAATTTTCTACCTTGAGACAAAAAAATAACAAGATATGTTAGGGTTAACAAATTGAAAATTTAAAAAACTAGCCATCCTTGTAACATCTGCCGTCCAAGGCAACAGACCACTCTTTCACCCTTCTGCCCTAAATACAGCCTTGACAGTTAAAAAAAGGTTACATAAAAATTCCTATAAATGTATGTCTTTGGTTAGTATTGAAGGATGAGGAATATTTAAATTTTTGAATATAAATTAATAATAATAATTCATTTTAATTTTACTATAGTATATATTATTAAGCAATTAAAGAAATAAAATTTATTATCATGAGTTTGTGAAATTATGTCATTTTTTATTATATCTTTGAGTATTATTTGATAGTGTAGTATAAAGAATATCATTTACACTTTACTAATTTATTTTAACATTGCACCATTTTAATATGTTTATCTTCTATTTTTATAAAAACAAATCAAAAATATTAATCACATCTATGAGAACCTAAAACTAAAAGTGCTAGTTTGTAATTACAATTCAAATAAAATAGGCTGTATTGTTCTAAAATTCAATCAGACACTTGTGATGAGTGTATCACACAGCTTTGCTTCTAATTTGCACTCAACAAAATAAGCTAATTTTAATTATAGCTTTATAACTAAATCCTTTGTATTATAGAAATTAGTGATTATAATTTATTTGCAGAATGTTCATATGGATTTAACATATACAATGGGGAATGTACAGCTAATTGTCCAATTAGAACATATAAAGAAAGAGATGGTATTTGTTCAGATTGTCATTATACATGTTATCAATGTAATGGACCAAATGATTATCAGTGTACATCTTGTTGGGGAGATGCAGATTTAACTCAAACTTTGGGTCAAACCTTTTGTTACTCAAAAAATATCAAGAGATTACTTGATGATAAGACATGGCATACTTTAACGGTAGTTTTACTGATTATTAATATATTTTTATTACTTATATTTTGTAATGGTGGGTTTTGGACTAAAAATAATATTAGTTTAAACAAAGGAAATTACAGACTAGCTAATCAAACCGAAAATGATTGTTGTTGAAAACATTTTATGACATTGTTCCATATGTGTTAAACTTACTTAACTTAATTTTATCTTGATTAAAAAAAAAAGTAAGGAAAATAATTTAACTATGACTAAGATAATTATTGTTCATAATGGTCTTGATCAAATTGTTTTAAGTTAATGTTTTAAAAATAGATTCTTGTCCATTAGTACATAATTTAATTAATTTTGTTAACTATTGAATATATAATATACTTTATTGTAAAATGTGAATTTAAATATTTTATTTATTATTTTTATATAATATACCTTCTTATTTATATTAAAAACAAATTAGTTAGACAATTCCAAGCCATGTGCCCATTTTTAAGGAACAACTTTTTTTATAAAAAATTTGAAGTGTGATTGACTCAATGTTTTGATTATAAATATAATTATAAAATACAATTAGATTATATTATTATTTATAAATTATTTAACATTAATGTTAAGAACTATTATTTTAATGATGTAATAAGTAGTATTATTCTATATAAATAGGAATTTTAAATTCTTAATTTAATTATTGACAGATCTCTCACACGCAAATATTATTGTCAAATATATTTGATATATTTTTATATTAAGCAAGCAGGCAAGTCATCTAGACCAAAGAAGAGCTATGTGGGTCAGTTTATGTTGCCTTTGGCTTTATATTTATCCTAATATGTAGTAAAAAATAACAGGATTCAAAACTAATGTTGTTAAAATTAGTAGAGTCTATGTATACACGTTTATTTTAAAATTAAATAATTCAATATTAGCTTATAATTTTTATTCTTTGACTGGTAGGAGAAAAATGCCATGAGTCCGCATTAGTGCCTCAGATCTATCTAAAAATATGTATATACAGGGACGTATTTTAGGATGGCAAAGGGGGCAATCGCCCCCCCTTCTGAATCTGTATTTAAGGAATCAATTATACGAGTATGTGAGGTACACATTACAATTTTTTTTAATGTGGACCATTTTATAATGAAATAAAATTACACGTGCCTGTGAATACTGAATTGGTATTTTTGTCGGGGCATACTTAGTGAAAAATCAAATGAAACAGAAGTGTAACTTTCAAAACACAGACAGGTGTTAAAAAGAACTACACAAAAGTCGATTCTAAGGGAATCCGACATGAGATTAAAAAAATCCACAAATATTAAGGATTCACCCGATTTAAATATTACCAAAATTTTACTTGTAAATTTTAAGCCTGAATTTAAAAAAAAATGAGTCCCCCCCCCCCCTTAATTGAGTCTAAATACGCCACTGTGTATATATAAATAAATATTGTATAAATATATAAACATATAATATATGTTATGTATATTTTAATAATTAATAGCTAATAATAAATAATGTAGATTAATAAAATTATGCAAATGATGAGCCAGTAGAAAAATATTTCTTGAAGTTCAGAAACTATCAATCCGGCATTGCATAGAAATAAGTATTTTCAATATCAATAAAAGTTATTTAATTTATAAAGAAATTTAAAATTATCTATTTATAAAATAAACCAACTTTATGTCAATAATGTTTATCAATGAGAGTTGTCTATAAAAAAAGGATTTACTTCGTAATGTATTTTAGACACGTTTCATCAAGTACATATGTTACTGATAAATTATTATACTAAAATAAAATATTATTGTTTATGATTTGCATGTGGAAGTGTAAACTAACTACTAATGAAACGTGCTTTTTAAAAGGTCAATAAATACTTATTTCAGGGATAAATATATGTATACGTATATTGACGACTTCAAAAACCGCACATTTTATAATGATGTATAATTTATTATTTATTATTTATACTACATATTTATTCAAAAACAATTTATTGAGCTACAATGTATGTAGACATTGAAAATTTTAAAAAAATTTATAAAAGTGTTAGTGGTTAAAATTTTTTTGCCGACGTTTTTTAAAAAAATTAAAATATAAATAAAAAAATAAAAATTACTTCCTTTATTACTATCTTCTTTTTCTTAGGGTTTATTGGGCCTTTAAGACCATCCAGTCTCACAACCTTTATTACTATCAATAATTTTAAAATCTATTTATAAAAATACTTTTTTTTTATAATACGAGTATATATATATATAAACTTTACGTTGTATGACGCGTTTCAGTCAACAAATGTACTGGTTATTTTTCGAGCACATCAACGTGCGATAAGATAAGCTTATATATATATGTAACAATTAACTTTAAAATTATATATGCAACATTCGTCTATACAAAATACACTATTATTAATACATTATATAGTGAGGTTTTTACCCACTATAAGTATGCGGTATTTGGCTGTACGATACTTACCTGACAATCCTTAAAGTGTGCAGTTTTTGTCTACCAACCATTTTTGAGTTAAAATCAAATGTGTGCGGTTTTTGGATGCAATAATATTTATAATAAGCATTGTAAGATGTATATTGTTACAAAAAAAAAAAAAATGACGCGTCAAATATTTGTGAATAATATTTCACTATTTTTTAATCTTAAACATTTGATAACTAAACATATCCAGCCTTAACTCTTAACTAGTAAATATTAATATTAAAAGTTGTAAAAACTATTTTGAGTACATGATTATTTTCAGTGGCATATGTGGCATATCTTACTTATTAATTATTAAAAAGAGCCTGGAAATATCTTAATACTTATCTTCAATATAACTTGCAGTGTTACATTAGTATTCATTATATTAATTAATGTGTAACTACTTAAATGCATATCTAAGATAGTTAACTCGTGAGATTAAGTTTCCCTGAGAAAAATCATCGGACTTGAGTAAAATACTTTTTAAGTATTTCGAATACTTATTCTGAATAGGTACTTCAAAAAATTATTCCAAATATATTTATTTTTTCAATTCGATATTTATTCATTAACAAAATAATGTAGTTGATAATATACACGTGTAGTAGTTAAAAATTATATCAATTTAAATTGTAATATTGTGATAGTTAGTTATGTTTATTATACGGGTTGCGGGTGTCTATAACCATTAAGAAACATGAAAAAGATAGAAGGGCTTCAGCATCCCCAGTTTTTTCATTGAAATTACGCCCCTGCCTAAAACCTCGCTGCGTGAGTAAAACCCAGAATCGACATTAAAATTGTTTGTAATTTTTCTTGCACATCGAATATTTAGTGCTGTGAAACGGACTATATGTACTAATATAACCTCATTATTAAATAATTATTATACCGATTGCAAAAAAAATTCCAAAAAAATTGTAAAAAATATTTTCACTGGTTAACTTTAACTGGCTACGGTAATGAACCCGTAATCTTTATTATATGGTGGTTCCGCGTTACCAATTGCACCAATACAACAATAAAAATGTGTTTAAAAAAATAGATAAAAACTATCAAATTTCAATAGGCTGTTACTTTCAAACTAATCGGCTGCCCCAATTTTCGTTTGCACCATCGTTTTCAGCGTTAAAAAATACCTAAGTTGACATAAAAAAAAATCCGAAATTTTGGGTGCCCGGTAAAGTAGAAATATACCCATAAAATACATACATCGTACTTTTACTCATTATATAATAATTTAAATTTAATTTTGAGTAATTAATTATCCTTAATTACGCCTTTAAAATAAATATTTATTTAGTTAATTATTAATTTACTAAAAAAAAAATCAAACAAATTAACATGATTTTTACAATTTTAATCATTTTTATTAACAATTTTTAATAACTATCTAATAAATGATTCAACATTTAGTCCATCATTCTCCATGCATGATTGAAATTGATACATTTCAAATAATTATCTAATACATTTGAACAATTTATCATATAGTTATTAGAAATTGTTTTACCCAATTAAATAATAGAAATGATTAAAATTATAAGAATTGTGTTAATTTGTTAATTTTTTTTTTAGTAAATTACTAATTTTAACTAAAATTTATGTAAAAGACGTAATTAAGGTTAATTAATTTCTCAAAATTAAATTTAAATTATTTAATGATATTTGAAAACGGCGTAACTTGGACATTTATTAGGAGGGGGAGGAAAATATATAATTACATATTTAATGAAAAGGGTGTTCGCAGCCAGGGTTGGACTAGCTTTATAGCTCGGCCCGGGCAAAATAATTTCGAACGGCCTCAATGGAACTTTATAAGTAGGTAGGTACCTGATCAAATTATTGTTTAACTAAAAATGTATCTTCGTAACTCAAAAAACAATATTCACACAAGTACATTTGAATATTTTCAGATTTAATGTTATACCTTAAATAAATCTAGTTACGCATAATATATCTTATCTATAATATTGATATAATGACCTACCTATTAAGATAAACTTTATACAATAAAAAATGATTTGATTATAAATATGTTTATACATTTAATTTTAATTGAGCTAGAACAGTGGGTTCTGATTGCCTGTACCCACTAGATCAGTGATCTTCAACCTTTTTCGACCAGCGACATTCTTTTCTTACCAAACATTTTTCGCGACCTATGCCAACTTCGTTAGTCATGAAAACCAGATAAAAAGTTAAAATTGCTTAATTTATGTCACTGTAGAAGTGCTTTTATAATTGAATAAATTAATATATATACATAAATACATATTTATCTAGGTATCTAGGTAATATTTAATTTTTGTTATAAGTTATGATACCAAAAAAATGCATGTAATGATACCGAAAAAAGTATATGTTATAATACAAAAAAAATGAGTGCGATATTTGTCCCGAACTTTTTTCACACGAAATACCTCCACCTCAGCTCAATTTCACACAATTTAATAGATTTAACAAGTTAATATACATATGAAAAATAAATGAGTTGTATG
The DNA here is from genome assembly GCF_003268045.1 of Sipha flava. Lineage (NCBI taxonomy): Eukaryota > Metazoa > Arthropoda > Insecta > Hemiptera > Aphididae > Sipha > Sipha flava. Next base: position 2,398,154 of record NW_020273107.1, read on the forward strand.
GATTAAGTCTTGTTATCACTATACGATTACTTCATTTGATTGTTTATTCTTTTTTTTTTTTTTTTGAAAATGAAGGCTTAAACAGGAAATATTATTAGCTATTAGATGTTACAAATTAGATGAATTAGGTGTTAGATTTAATACTACAATATTTCATATGACATATTATATAGGTGAAGTAAGGTGTAAAATAAGGATTTACTAATAATATTTGTGATACTTAAGAATGTGACAATATTCAAAGTTTGTTTTTCGCTAAGTACTTTTACTGTGTTGGATGGCATTTTCAGGTTGGTGCGTATTGTGATATATTGTGTACACTCCTACACTACGTAATAGACAGTTAATGATTAGTGGCATGTGTCGTATATTGGTTTTTGGTTTTTTTTTTTTTTAATTAGGTATGAGTGTATAATAAAAAAGTGTTCATTCTAATCTACAAATTTATAATAGTATAAAATAGTACGGTTTCGGGTTTATTCGAAAACATTTTTACGCAATATCATATGACATACATTATATAATATATATGCATATAAATTTTTTAAATTTTAAACAGAAAACTTATCGCGACCCATTCTTAAAGCTTACGCGACCCACTGGTTGAAGACCACTGCACTAGATTATACATGTAATACGGGATATGTATATCAACCGTAATCGTATACCCGGTGGACAGTACGATCAGGTACCGGGGAAGTTGATATCTGGTCCGTTTCGAAGATTTTATATATTTATTTGTTCCATTCACAGATACTAGTGATATATGTGAATACCATACGGTTTTGTATAAACTAGTATGCGGGTCACAAACGGCGAAGACCGCTGCAACTCATTTGCTCACATTCAAAATTTTTTACCTGAAAATTGACGACTCGTTTGCGCACGACGAAATCAGTCGTTTACCTGAAAATTGATAACTTGTTTACGAACGACACATTCACACACACGGCACGTGTGTACATATATCGTCACAGACTGCAGTACAAATTATCATATACCTTTATTATTATTTTTTTTTTTTTAATATTTTGTTTTTTTTTTTTTTTTTTATTAAAAGAACAAAAAGACCGCGGCAGCTATGGCCATTGGTCAGACAGTGACTTAAATAAATTACATAGTTACATATTTACATGATTTTATACAATATAAAGTTATATTTCTTTGAATAAGGTAGATTTTTTTAGGAAAATAAATAGTTTTTGAGTTGCGGTTGGTTCCGGGCTGAAGATTTCATATAAGTGGGTGGCTCCAAGGGTTATCATACGTTCTTGCTGGTTATTTCTGCATTCTGTGAAGATGTGCTTGATGGTGAGTTGGACACCGCAGGTAGTACAGTTGGGGGGATCCTCTCTTGTCATAAGGTGGCGATGGGTTAGTAATGTATGGCCTATTCTTAGGCGGTTTAAAATTGTTTCTTGTCGTCTGGAACAACCGGGAGGAGGAGGCCATGGGAGTATTGATTTTTTAATTTCATTGAGTTTGGTTGATTGATTTGACCAATATCGTTGCCACTTTATGGCATAAAGATTTTTTATATATTTTTTTGCGTCGCTGTAGGTGAATCCTGGTACATTGATAGCTTTGGGTGATATGTGTGAAAGTTTTGCGACCTCGTCGGCTTTTTCATTTCCTGTTATATTGCAATGTCCTGGAATCCACATGAAGGATATGTGTTTCCCGGCAGAACATGCAATGTGACAAAAGTTGTGAATATTTCTAGCTATATCGGTAGGGTTATTTATATTTTTGAGGCTTGTTATTGCACTGAGTGAATCGCTTAGTATGATACAGCGCTTATCGTCGACGGATTGTATGAAATATTTGATTGCTTCTAGTATAGCCATGGCTTCAGCGGTATATATTGAACATTTGTCAGATAGTTTAAGTTGGATTTCAGTGTCACCACATATGATTGCAACCCCAACTCTTTGATCTGCGTCTGTGTATATCTGTATATGAGGTTCGGCATTGGCTATGATTTCATTAAAGTGGTATTTATATATTTTAGGATTAGTGTCCTTTTTGGGGAGCTGATGTAGTTCGAGATTGATATCTAGGGAGATTGTCCAAGGTGGCTGAAGGCTGATAGTTGATGGTATGATCTGATCTAGGTTCAATTTGTCTTGTAAATTTGTGAATAGATTATTGGGAGATGTGGAGATTCCTTGTGGGGATCTATGGATTCTGGCTGCCAGTAGTGATTTTTGCTCAGCCCATCTTAGTGATAGGGAGGGTATTCCTGCTATATTGGATATGCTGTCTATAGGGCTGGATCGGAAAGCTCCTATTGCCAGGCGCATTCCTGAGTTGTGAAGATTTTCGAACTTTTTTAAGTGGCATTGGATTGCTGACGAAAATAGAGGAGATCCATAATCTATTTTGGACAAAATTAGTGATTTGTGGATCTTGAGAAGTACAGCGGAATGGGCTCCCCATGAGGTATGAGATAGCATTTTGATTATATTGAGACGATTGGTGCAAGCTTGTTTTAGATGTCGGATGTGAGGTGTCCATGAACATTTTGAATCAAAAATTATACCGAGGATCTTAATATATTTGTCATTTTTAATTATATGGTTGCCCAAACTAATTGACATTTTATTTTTGTTTTTGTTGTTGAATATAATGAGTTTAGTTTTTTCAGCTGAAAATCTAAACCCAGATGAATTTGACCAGTTTCTTAGTGAGTTTGTGGCATCTTGTAGGATTTGTTTTATTGTTATTAGACTGCTGCTACGACATAAAATGGAGAAATCATCAGCGTACAGTATAGGAATGATTGGTTTTGGTGTTTGCTTGGAAATGTCATTAATGGCTAGCAGAAAAAGGGTTACGGAAATTGAAGAACTCTGAGGAACTCCATTTTCTTGTGTGTATGTATCAGATAAGCAGTTTGATGATTTAACTTGGAATGAACGTTCAAGTAATAGGTTTTGGATGAAGTTATGTAGGTTCCCTTTACTTACTATTTTGTTAAGTATGTACAATATTCTTGGTCTCCAAGTGGTGTCGTAGGCCTTGGCAATATGGAAGCTGATAATACCTAAACTTTGTTTGTTGCTATTAGCTATTTCGATTTCTCTTTTGATACTTAGGAGATTGTTTTGAGTGCTTCTATTTTGTCTGAAGCCATTTTGTTCGGGAGATATGTATTTAATTTTTTCAAGGAACCAGATGAGTCGACGATTAATGATTTTTTCAAGTAGCTTACATAGTGTGCTAAGTAAAGTGATGGGGCGATAGCTTTCGGTGAGATATTTATTCTTATTGGGCTTGAGGATTGGGATCACAAAACCATGTCTCCAGTGTTTTGGGAATACGTTATTAACCCATATAGTGTTAAAGATATCAAGTAGGTGTTTGATACCATTGAAGGGTAGATTTTGGATAAAAATATAAGGGATGCCATCTGGTCCAGGGCTTTTACTTTTGTTGGTTCTCAATACCATTTCCAATTCATTCATGGTTATTTGGGAGTTGATTATGATTTGTGTGGTATCATTAGGGTCGATTGTGTTTGGTGGAGAGTAGTATCGATGACGATTTATTAGGAATTCGTCATCGTAGTTGGAATTGCTTGAATTTTTTTGAAAATATTCTCCAATAGAATTTACCACTTCCTTTGGTGTCGATATGAGTTTAGAGTTGTATATAAGTTGAATATTGCTATGTCGGTTGGTTCCTTTGAGAGATTTTATTTTACTCCACACTACTGAGGGATCAGTCTGGTTATCTAAGCTAGATGTGAAGGTTTTCCAGGATGTGGCTTTACTGAGTTTAACTAAAAATCTAGTGCGCGCTCTATTTCGTTTTAATTCTACGAAGTCATTTAAGCTGTGTGTGTTTTGGTATTTTTTAAGGGATTTGTTTTTATTTATAATAGATGTTTTTATTTCGTTGTTCCACCATGGAACCCGAGGTCGTTTTGGTTTGTTGTTGGCTAGTCCTATGGACATTTTTGCAGTGTCAGTGATGAGTTTTGAGAATTAGTTTAGATCATCATCGATATTTTCTTTAGTAAGGGGTTCAAGTGTGGATATACTGTTTTCTATTAATGAATTGAAGAGGTTCCAATTAGCTTCTTTAACTTTCCATCTCGGCGGATAGCATAAGTCTTCTTTGTTTGACGGGTAAGTGAATGTTATTTGGATGGGAATGTGGTCGCTGCTGAAGATATCAGGTAGTACTTTCCATTCAAGTTTGGGTGCAAGGGAGGTCTTTGATATAAAAAGGTCGATAGCAGAAAATTTCCCGTCAGAGGGATTTATTCTGGTGGGCAGGCCGGTGTTTAATGTTACTAGATTGTCTTGAGTTAGGAGCTCTTCAATTATTTTCCCTCTTGTGTCGGTTTTATGTGATCCCCAGATTGGGCTGTGGCTGTTGAAGTCCCCGACTATTATGAACGACTGTTGGAGTTGATGGATGATATTTTCTATGTCAGTGAGTGTGAAATTTTTTTGATTGGGGAGGTAGAGGTTGCAGATTGTTATTTTATTATGGGGTAATGTTATGGATACCGCGACAGCTTCTATATCAGTGGTTATATGTATTTCTTCGCTTATTCTTGACTGACGGAAATTGCTACGCCGCCGCTGGCTCGGTCGCACGTATTTTGGTTTTTTTTATAGATGTTGTATTGAGATAACGAAGGATTGTTCTTGTCTGTGAGGTTTGTCTCTTGTAGGCATATTATGGTGGGTGTGTAATCTTTAATAAGTAATTGGAGTTCTGCAAATTTTGAGTAGAACCCGTTCATATTCTATTGTATAATATTTATCATATTGTATTAGGTGTATTATAGATGTTAGGAATATACTAAACTAGGGTTGTTTATTCTATTATAGTATATGTGTTTGGTGGTGGTGTAGCTTGATAGAGGCGGTTGGGCTTGGAAGAGGAAGTTTGACAGTTTAGTGAGACGGCTTTTTATTGATCAATCAGAAACTAGTGGTCTGATTTGATCTATTATGTCTATTAGAGGAGGTATACCAATATTAACTTCTTCGATAAGTGAATGAATGTTGATAGATTTATTAGTAAAATTTTCTAGTATGTATAAAAATTGTAGGTAAGAGATAGGTAGATTGTCATTTTGTGTAAAGAATTTTTCTATTGGTTTTTTTTGTTCATCCGAGTTTGAGTTGTATGATCTATTAGATGAATTTGATCTAGAACGAATTTTAGCTTTTTTAATAGTTTTTTCTTTTTTGACCGTGGTGTTTGAGGATATTTGATTGGTAGGGGAGTCTGGTAGTTTTAGAGACGATGAGTCGGAGATTGGTCTTTTGTGTGTATCATCTTGTGTTGGCGTTGATGGGGATTCTTCATTATGTTCGAATATAAGAGTTGTATCTAATGACCAGTCTATGATTGTAGGTTCCTGTTTTTCATCAGGTTGGGAGTTGGAGGCAGAGGGGTGAGGATCATCATCTGTAGACGTGAGTTGTGTTTCGTTGGTGTTGTTGTGAACGTTGATTGAATTTGTGTTAATTATAGGTTCGATTGAAGAGTATGTTTCGGAGTTTTTTTTGCAGTTATTGGACGTGTGGCCGACGGCTTTACATAGGAAACAAGTTAACGTATCATCCGTGAGGAATATTCTAAATTGATTATCGTTATGGGTGATTAGCATTGAGTTTGGCAGTTTTAGAATATCTTCGTGTGTAATGTACAATTGCCTGCGAAAGCTCATGATATGCCCGTATCCTTCCATGTTGATACCGGCTTTTAGATGGTTAATTTGTGAAGTAGGATTTATATTTATATGTTTTAATGCGTCAAGTATTGCTCGGTTTGGGATTGATGGACATACATTAGACATGACAATGCGTTTATTCGGGTTAACAAGTCTACGTATTTGAATTAATTGATCGTTAATTTTAATAGTCTGTGTTTGTTGTATTAAATTATCGAGAACTTGTTTACTGGATAAAAATACACAGAAACGATGGTTTGAAATACGCGATACAAAGATAATGTTGCTAGGTTTAACTATTTTCCCGATAGCGATTATGTAATCGATTTGAGATATTCCGTTGATAGAATTAAACACTATCGCTTGCTCTCTGCTCAGAGTGTTTTCCGTGGCAGTCGTCTTAGCGAAGTTCATGTTGGTGTTTGTGTAGATAGATGCGGGTTGAGTAGAGTGTTCCGTTAACGATAAGGAGTCATTAGTTAATTGATTTGCGATAGCAACAGAAACTGATGTGTTATCGATGGGACGGGAAAGGGGAGTCTGGTTAGATCGCAAATTTTTATCGTTCGAAATCGGGTTTGTTTTTGAGTTGGATATGTTGTGTTGGTATGAATTCGTAGATGGTGAATTGCGATTTTTTTGTGTAAGTAAAGCACTTGGTTTTTTTGACATGTTGGTGATGAGGGATTTAGTTTGTAGAGTAGTTTTGGTGTTGGGCGAGACGCCCAAGGAGTTTCTATTCATTTAATTATGAATAAAGGCGACCGTGTTATATAACGTGATTAATTGGGTGTATAATCATATTATTACCTGGTAACGCCAGCCGTGGAGTATGTACGTGCTATCGAGAGCTATAAAACGTTATCGGCGAGCACACGTGTTGTACAGTCGGTGGTAGAACACGAACTGATATTTTGTTTTATTTGGTATGAAATATACAACTATACAAAATTTTGCAAAACAAGTAATAAAAATATAAGTGGTTTACCTACAGGGGTGGATTGGTCTATCGAGAAATCGGGAATCTTCCCGATGGGCCGGTCCTTGTTTGAGCCGCTCTATATAATTATATAATTCCCAAAAAAAAGTTTTATTTTGTAAAATAAATAAATATATATTTAAAGATGCTTTAAGATCAAACTTCCAGTTCAAGTTGGAACTGATTAATCATGTGACTTACCCAAAACTATTATAACTATAATTATTATAGTAAAGTTATTGTAGATTTTACTAATTTAGGGCTGAAACTAAATAAATTTTGAAATTTACGCAAAATAAAGCATTTTTTTGGGAGGGGGGAAGAATTAAATAGTTTAATTTGCGGTTTATGGGCTGATTTGTTTCATATTACCTGGGCCGAAAATAATTGCCAATCCGCCCCTGTTTACATATCATGAAAAAGGCACGATGTAGGAGGGCTCCCAATGAAGCTACTTAAGGGATTTTTTTTTTTTTTTTTTTGTAGGAGAAATAGTTTTATTGGAGGAGGTCTCTGATCCATTTATGCTTAAGTCTTCGTGGGGGATTGTCGAGGATGTGGGATGAAGCTAGGTGTCTTATGTTGGGGTTAGATGTGTGCTAAATTTGTTGTGTAGTTCGAGGAAGGCAATTTTTGTAATTTGGTTTACATATTTAATTTTAAGTTCGGAGTGTAAGGTTTTGTTACCAACAAACCAAGGACAATTTGTAATAACGCGTAAGTATATGAATTGAAATGATTGGATTTTTTATACATTACTTGGAGCGGCATTACCCCAAATTTGTATACCATAATACCACAAAGGAAAGATTAATGCTTTGTAAATAAGGATTTTTAGTTTCAAGTTTAATTTTGATCGTAGGAGAGGACGTAGTAGATGTAATCTGGTATTTAATTTATTTCTTTTATCGGATATGTGGTCTTTCCAGGTTAATTTATTGTTAAAAATGAGCCCCTAAGTATTTAACTTGGTTGGTTTGTGGTAATATTTGGTTATAAAATTTGACTGGTGGACATTTGTTTGGGCGAAGGGAGAAAGTAATATGGCTAGATTTGTTTGTATTAATTTTTATTTTCTATAGTGTGAACCAATTTTGAAGTGAGTTGAGGTTATTTATTTGTATGACTTTTTTTGGCTCTAACCAATACGTATGCTGCAATGTATCCTTTTATTCGTAAGTCGTCATCCTTTGTGTGTGTTTCTTGTAAGGCAATTATATCTACTCTTTCCTTGTTCATGATTTTGGTTAGTGCTTAACATTTTGTATTCGAGATTCCTTCAATGTTGAAATGGCAGATTCTGAGATCATTACCAACATTAAGCGTCAAGTAGTCCTTAGAAGGACCGTTTTCGATTGGTATCGCTGCCGATTGCTGATGGTGTTGTTTTGAAAATCTGAGCATCAGGTCCTATTGATGGTATTAGTTACGCTCGTAATTTTTGTCTTCGTACACAGGGTCTTCAGAATAATTACAAGCGCATGCAGGGAGGGCCTCGCGCAGGCTACCGCCATCCTCCCTAATGTAAGTTGAAGTGATGTTGGAGTTTGAAACTTGCAACTATGGGGTCAGGATCGGAGGCTAAGTTACTAGTATCGTCGGCATAAGTTGTTGAGGTTAGTGAAGGAGGATGTGGGTATATCTGCAGTGTAAATATAAAATTAAATATAAAAGGGAAAAGAGGTCACTGCATTGTGGTACACCTGCGTTTATACGGTGACTGAGATAGGATTTGAGTATTGAATAATATGGGGATGGAAAGTTTGTTTCTAGTCTGTGGAGAAGTCCATCATGCCATACTTTGTCGAACGCTTGGGCAACGTCAAGGAAGATACCTGAGCAGTATTTTTTTTATTCGAGGGAGGATGAAATGGCATCGATGAGACGGTGTAAAGGGTGAATATTAGAGTGATTTATTCAGAAGCCAAACTGGGAGATGGGAATTATTTTGTTTATTTCGGAAATGTTTTAGAGACATTTTAATAGAAGTTTTCAAATAATTTTCCAAGGAATAGAAGGAGGCTGATTAGACGGTATGAAGATGTAGTATTTTTGGGTTTACCTGGTTTAGGTACTAATATGATTGTCGAAAGTTTCCAGATTGATGGAAAATAAGAGAATCTAAGCATTGCATTGATTATATGAGTTATTTTGAGAATTGCTTTGTTTGTGAGTTGTTTTAATATATTATTTATAATGAGATCATATCCTGGGGCTTTTCTATTTTTTATTTTGATGATTGCAATCTTTATTTCATTTGGAGTGAAGTGTTTGGGGGGTAGAACAACGGGTAGGGTGCTATTTATTGATTGATTGATTTTATTTAAATGGTTGATTGGCTGGTTAATAGTGTTGGTTTTGAATACTTCGTGAAAATATTCAGTAAATGCGTTCGATTTTTCTATATCGGATATAGCTAGTTTGTTATTGGTGGGATTTGTTCTTTCAGTTTTAGTATGCTTTTCGTTTTACGCCAGAGGGAGCCGTTGGTTGATTGGAGTTTGATGAAATTGTTTTCGTAACGTTTGGTATTTATTTTATAAAAATTTTTTTTTAATCTGTTTGATATAGAGTTTAGTTTTAGTTTGTCTAGAAGGTGTCTGGTTGATTGCCATCTAGTTCTGGATCTTCTTTTTTGGGCTATCATTTATTTAAGGTGTTTCGGGATACTGTTAAATTTAGTTGGATTTGTATGTTTGGTTGAAGATTCAAATTTTGTTGAGAGAGGAAAAGAAGTCTTTTAAAATATTGATTGGATTTGTGGGAGGAAAATATGCTGCTATAATGGTAGTGTTTGTGTTGTTTATATTTATTTGGATATTTGTACTTTGTATTGTTTGGTTATCAATTGGGGGACTGATATTGTATTTGATATTATTACGTATAAAAATTGCCGTTCCTCCATGAGCAGTACCGTCCGGATGATCAGTTCGGATAGTAGAGTAATTTGGGTAGAATAAGGTTTTGTTGAGAGTAAGATGGGTTTCGGTGATAAGTGCAATGTCAATGTTTCTGTTGTTGAGGAAAATGTGTATATCGTCATAATGGTTTTATAAGCCGTTTGAATTCCATAGAAGGAATGGAGGGGTGTATTGTTTGAGTGTTTGTAAGTCATTTTATTAGTAGAGTATCGATGAGTTTATTAAGTAGTGTGATAAGGGAGGTTGTTGAAGATTGGAATTGGACTAGGAAGTTATTTAATTGGGTTGTATTAGAGATGGTATTTGAATTATCGCAGAATTCTGCGGTAGTATAGTTTTTTATTGGATAAGAGTGAGTATTTGGGGAGGTTTTGGTATAGATTGCGAGGCGCTTCATTGGGATTGATAAAGCGAGGGGAAATTTTCTTCTTGTCTAGTGTTGGTTTTGTTTGTAGTTGAGATGGTGTTTTGATTTACGGATGTTTTGTTAGTTTTCATTGACATTTTTCCTTTTTGAAGGAGTTTGTATTTGGGACATCCTTTGTAAGAAGCAGGACGAGCTCATTACATAGTGCACATGTTGCTAGAGAATTTACGTATTTTTGATATTCATTAGAAAGGAAGGGTTTCTCCATATTTTACACATCTAGGTGTATGATGACAATATGTTCTAGTATGTCCGTAGTTTCTTAAACAGTGGACTGGGTTTTTTTTTTTTTTAATGGGGCGCTTCGATTTTGATTTTGGTGTACCATAGTGAATCGACTTTGTATATATTATGATTTGATGGAGAGGGTTCAAGGTCCACAATAAATCAAGGTAATGGATTTTCGGTTTTGTATTGGAGATAGCTCGTGATTGAATGAGAAATGAAACCGAGAGTAAGAAGTTCTTCTTTGATATAAGCTGTTGGAGTGGAATGGTGTAAATGGCGGATTACTACTAGGAAACCTTGTTTTTCGTTTATTTGAAAAGTGTAAAAGTTCACATTATTTATTTCAAGTAACTTGATAATTTGTCTATATGCTTTTGTTGAGTACGTCATTAATTTTATACCAGATGAGGAGCTCTTGGTGATAAATCCATCGGGGTCAGTGAGGGATTTTATTTGTTTGCAGAATTCGAGATAGTTGATATCGTCTTTTATGTATATAAGCGGTATTTTGATTGGAGCGATTATGTTTTCGGTTTCGTTTTCGTTTATTTTTCCATTGTCGGCGAGGACTGAGAATCGATTTTGACTCGAAAAGGAATTTGTTTTTTGAATTTTGGTTTAGGAGAATTTGGTGATCTAAGCGGTACAGTTTTCCAACTATTTGTACTGTCGTTGTTTTTAATAATATATTATTATTATATAATAATATATCATTATTATTAATAAATTATTTTGATATCTGAAAAAATACTAAGAAATACAGATCTTGTATTAGTACTATGCATCTATATGGTCTATAGCAGTGGTTTTCAAACTGGGTGCCGTGGCACAATGGTGTGCCGCGAGCATCCACTAAGTGTGCCGCAGTCTTCAGAAAAATGTTTTCCATAAATAACTGACAGCATTAAATTGTGATATAAGAAAATTAATGCCTTCAAACGTAATGCAATCATTATGCACTTATCAATCGAAAGTTAATAGGAATAAAGTGATAAGTTAAGTAATATTAGATAACTATTGAATTGTAAATTTTAAAATATATAGGTAATATTATTAAACCCTGACAGTTTATCTATTGCAACCGGCTGTCCCGTATACGCTGTATTCGTAGTGTAGTTTTTCAATTGTATTGCAATCTATTGTAACAGCATACGAATATTAAAAAATAATACATTTGTGGTCTTCATTAACTAATAATTTATTAGTTAATAACATATACTAATAATTAAAATCATGGATAAATTTGTTACTCGTTCTGTTGACAATAATGCTTCAGTGAATCAACTAACAAAAAAAAAAAAAAAAACCAAAATATAGTAATATTCGTCAGTATCATGAAAATTACTTAAAAATGGGATTTTCTTGTACTGGTGATACGCATGATCCTCGTCCATGGTGCCTTGTATATGGTGAAAAATTATCAAATGAAGCAATGGTACTCAGTAAACTTAAACGTCATTTGTTTTCTAAGCATTCACATTTGATTGACAAAAATATTACATGTTTTCAACGATTATTAAAGTCACAATCTCAACAAAGTAAAAATATGATAAAAATTGTGAAGATCTCTGAAAAATCTCAAGAATCAAGTTATATAGTAACAGAGCTTGTGGCTAAAACAATGAAACCACATACAATAGGTGAGCAGATAATTTTACCTGCTTGCCGTGAAATTGTGAAAATATTCTTTGTAATAGAAGCTGAACAAGAAATATTGAAAATTCCTTTATCTGATAATAAAATTAGTAGGCGCATAAACAACATGTCCGAAGTTATTGAGCACCAAGTATTAAATAAGCTACACGATTCTCATAGGTTTGCGCTACAATTAGACGAATCTATAAATTTAAGTGGAAAAACACAGCTTTTGGTTTTTGTGCGCATGGTAGTTGACGATATTAGTGAAAACTGTTTTTGTTGTAAAGCATTGCCCGAAACAATGAGAGGTGAAGATGTTTTTAAAGTTTTGGACGATAATTTATCATCAGTAAGTTTATCATGGAACAATTGTATTGGAATATGTACTGATGAAGCGCCTTCAATGACTGGCTCAATTAAAGGTTTCATTTCTTTAGTCAAGATAAAAAATTCAAAAATTATTTTTACCTACTGCTTCTACCATAGAGAGATCCTAATGGTAAAATCTTTAGTAAGTGATTTACAAAATATATTTGATCAGGTCGTAAAAATCATAAATTTTATTAAAAGCCGATCTCTTAAATCACGACTATACGAAAAAATTTGTGAGGAGATGGATGCAGACTATTTAAGATTGATTTTATACAGCTCAGTAAGATGGCTCTCTAGGGGCAATATTTTATCACGATTTTACAATTTGAGAGAGGAGTTACTTGTATTTTTAACCATAGAAGAATCTGAATTCAACTTTCTTGGTGATGAAGTATGGTGGACAAAGTTATCCTTTTTAACTGATTTGTTTGAACATCTCAATAAACTAAATTCAAGTAAACAAGGTCGCAATGAAAATATGTTAACATCTTCAGATAAAATAATGGCTTTCATCGAAAAATTTAATCTATGGAAAACTAAAGTTAATCAAGGTAATCTAATTATGTTTCCACGTCCTGCTCTGCTAGTTGCGGATGATAACATTTTGTCATTAATAGTCGAGTTTATCGCATTTTAGGTTGGAAGTAAAAATGAATAAATATTTTCCAAGTATTAATATTAAAATTTACGAGACCTTTTCAAAGTATCTATTAGTTACTTGGTTGATTTAAAACTTGTTGAAGAAGAAAATCTCTGTTCAATTAAAAATAATCGAATAGTGCAGTTGAAATTCAAAGAGATCACACTCAATAAATTCTGGATATATGTTTCTGAAGAATATCCAGAAATATCTATAAAAGCATTGACGATTCTTTTACCGTTCTAAATTTCATAATTTTGCGAACAGGGGTTTTCAGCGCTTACGAATTAGAAAAATAAAAAACGTGAAAAAATAAATTTAATGGAAGAAGAAATGAGGGTATGTCTGTCAACTATTCGTCCATTAGGCACACATTTCTCATTAAATGCATGTACAAACTACACTATTTTTTTGTTAATAAATTTAATAACTAATACAATGTAATTATAATTAAAAAAAATTTGTCAGCTCATCAAGCGCACTTTTCTAATTAAATGTATATAATTATAATTTAAAACAACTTTGTTAATCTAAAAAAAAGGTCAGTGTCCCGTGAAAATTTTTCGAAGAGTACGGTGCGCCGTGTCTAGTAAAAGTTTGAAAACCACTGGTCTATAGACTAATAAATAATAATATAATAACATTGGAGGCCCAATTTAGAAAAAAATATTATGTACAACGAATCTCATATCTGAAACAGTTTACAGTTATCAAACTGTTATACTAGTGATCCCTATTTCACGTGTTAAAAAGTTTTAATATTTACTTTTTCATTGTTACATATAATAAATAGATTTATCTCAGAGTTGAGAAATTTCTATTTTCATAAAGATATACAATAATTAAATATAATAAATATAAAAATATATTTATAAATATAAATATATAAAATATATTTTATTTGATATTAGAAGATATAGGTACCTAACTTATAACAAAAGTAAATAATAATCAGATAATTCAATCGATAATCGCTGTACATAAAGGCCTGTTGCTATACAGTGTTTGATGTATATCCGTACGACCGTGCGGTGTATTCTTGAATACGTGAATAACGCTAATTTATGTGTATTAAATATACGTGATTATAAATTTTCCATTCACGTGAACACGAACTCCGTATTCAGGTACATATTAATTCACGTTTTCAAACGAGACCTCTATGTTATACCAACACATTATAAATATAATTTTATGTTATTGGATTTCTATATTGGCTAAGGCCTCTTTAACACGTGACGATTTTCTCCGTACGGAAAAAAACCGTACGGTTTTTATCCGTGAGCCATTAATAGTAAACTAATAAAATTAACTAAAGCTTTCACACTGGACGGAGGCGGGTTTTTTCCGTACGGACGATTTAAAACAGCCGTCTCAATGACTGAAATATACGGCGACCGTGCCGTCGCCGTCTTATCAGTGGCGTAGGTGACTACGCGAACGCATTCACAAAAGACGATTTTTATTCGTCTGCCATCCGTTTTTGTGGTCACTTGTACTAAAGCATTATATATTATTAATTAAAGAATTTGTTTCCGTCTGCGCGTAATTCTTTCATTAAAGAAACGAATGTCCCCACTTCATCTCTTCTCTGATTAATTGGGTGCACCCAATAAATACGATTTCGTTGTTTTCGATACTTTTGAATACGACGATATAAAAAACACATGGCAATAGTGCGTTTTCGATACATGTTGAAAGCCAACTGAGTTAAAATTAAAATATATAACCAAACATAGACGATTCACGGGAAAAATACGTTATGTGTGAAAACAAAGTCCGTACGGAAAAAAATCGTACGGATTTTAACCGTACGGACAAAACCGTCTCGTGTGAAAAGGGCCTAATAGTTAAAAATAAAATGGGAAAATTTATAGTGATAATGCCGACAACAACAATACTGCTATATCATAGTTTCAGCACAGTATAGTATACACCAGTGGTTCTCAACCTTTTTTTTATCACGGCACACCAGTGGCACACGCAGGGGAGGGGGTAAGGTGTTGTACCCTCCCTCCCCCGAAATTTTCTCTGAGGTCTAGATTAAAATTTACAAAGTTTACAAGTTTGAAATATGAAGAGCTAGTATTAAATACTTAGTATCATTGATTATAGAATAGTCTATTCTATTATCAATGCTATTATTTAAGTCAAAATATATAAAGGATTTGCATAATTTTGTTAATTGTAAAATGTGTTATATTTTTACTTTGACTCCCCCCTCAAAAAAAAAAAAAAAATCATGTGTGCGCCACTGCGGCACACTATTATACATCAAAAGTTTTCGCGGAACACTCATGCACTTGACAACAACAAAAACTTTGACTACGAGCTAAGATATCCAATTGGGTTAAAACCTTACAGTTTACCTACACATATATCCACTGCAAAATTAATTGACATTAAGAGTGCGCAATCCTTATGCTACTTTTTCAGAATTAACAACTGACCTATCTCTTGAGAAAGAAAAACAGCTGGCAAAAATTTAAGATACTACGAACAATACGACTGAAATATAATGAATTACTACTAATTAAATTTTGGATGTATGTAGTCAGAATATCCTGTAATAGCAAAAGAAGCAATCAACGTTTTGTTATACTTTTTAACCACTTATTTATACGAGTTGGGCATTTTGGCATTAATAAACATAAAAAAAACAAACAATTTCTCTTTATCATATAATATTCCTTTGCTTGAATAATTAAGTTCATTATATTTTTTTAAAAATAAATATAATGAAATAAAATATATTAAAATATTATCAATCACAAATATCAAATATTTGTCACAGTACACCTAGTCTATCTCGCGGCACAGTAGTGTGCCGCGGCACACTTGTTAAGAACCACTGGTGTACACGGTTACCAATTTTTGGATTTCGTTGAAACTTTGTGTCTTGTTTTTTATGTTTATTTTCAGGCGCGGATTCAGGGGGGGCTATGGGTGCTCGGGCACCCCCTGTCGCCTTGGCCACCAACAAAATAAATTTATATTATAAATTATGTTATTTCTTATTTTTCAAAATAATAATAATAATAAATAATAATATCGGTTATTCCGTTATCGGAATTTAAATAATTTAATATCAGATATCAAAAATAGATTTTTAGGTCACGGACACGAAACGATTATGTATTTACAATATTTAATACCATTTTTCCTACTTGAAGATACAGATATCGAAAAAATTATTAAATCGGCCAAATTTTATATCGATGATCTAATTGGCTCGATAGAAGAGGTTAGAGGTGAAGTTACTTTGTGGAAACAATTTTGGAAATCCCAATTAGATAAACCTAAAACTGCTATAGAAGCTTTGACTCATGCATCTGAATTTTATCCTAATATAAAGGAATTGCTAAAAATTATTTGCGTTATACCAGTTACCACTTGCACCGCAGAAAGAATATTTTCCTCACTTCGACAAACAAAAACATATTTAAGATCAACAATAGGAGAGGATAGATTAAATGGACTTATGCTTCTTAATATTCATAGGGATATTAAAATTACTCCAAAGGAAGTTATTGAAGAATTCAATGAAAAACACCCAAGAAAATTACAGTTACAATATATGTAAGAAATTATTGTTATTTTTAAGTTTATATTTAATAAATACTGATGTATGAAAAAAAAGTTAGCACCAATAAATCAAATAGAAAATATTAATTTAAATAAATAGAAAGGTGTAACAATATTTTTTTTTTTGAGCACCCCCTGTCAAAATTTTCTGGATCCGCGCCTGTTTATTTTATAATATGATTCTTATTTTTATTATTATCAAGTATTAAGAATTAAATTATTTAATATTTTTTTTTAACACATAGTAGTAACAGTTTATAATAAACGTGCTGTTAAAAACAATACTAAAATACTATACTAATGACCGATAATAAAAAAAGCTTCAGTGGACACCAAAAATGAAAAAAGAAGGATATTCAAGAGAAAATGTCAAAATTTTCGAAAATCAACAAATTTTTTTCTACAGTTCCTTGTATAGGTAAGTAAAAAATTGTTATTCTGTGCTGAAACAATGCTAACGCAGTTTTCGCCTTGGTCTGGTTTTAAACAGGAAAATGTAGAAAATTGTAAAGTACCTATTATTTAGTTATACGCTGATTGCTGAATAATATTTACTTAATATATATTATTATTATTATATCTTTAATATGCGTTCAAAAGAAGTTAAACCATATTTTTATCCATATGAAAAATCAGGGCTGTATTCAATGAAGGGCAAGATGGCATGGGCCAGGGGCGCAATTCTAAGAGTGGCGCAAATTTCAGCACTACTCATGTAATATTTTTCATAAAATATATGAAAAAGATGTAGTTAAAACAAATTAATTTGATAAATTTGTCTCTATAAAAGCAAGAAAAGTACCATTGTAATATTGTATTAAAATAAATTTAAAATTATCTAACAAAATTATATAAAAAAAAAATTTGAAGAAAATCACATATTTTTATAACGTAATGATTGTTTATATTTTAAAGTAATACAAATAGTTATTAAAGTTAATTAGTAATTATTACCTTGTACCTATGTTTTTATACATGTTTTATGTATCTCAAATGATTTTTTGTAAAAAAATGCAAATTTCTCTTGGGGGGGGGGCAAGTACAGTGATTCGCCAGGGGCGCAACCAGACCTCAATAAGGCCCTGGAAAAATTTTTCAAATATTCAATAAATCCAACTGGAAAGTTAATAGTTATAATTTTTAACATAACACTTTTTGACCGCGCACCAAAAATATATTATTATTATTATTATTATTGTTATTGTTACAATATAACCTATTAAATACTACTGTATTTTATAGCTGATGAACCTCAAGCTTCAGAATTAAATGAATTAATCCAATCACCAGAGATTTAAATCGATGAAAAAACTGTTGATAATTTGAATACAGGTAAATTAATCAATTAATCATAATGTTAATATCAATATTTTAGTCATAATTAATTTAAATATTTCTAGTAGGAGTATTAAATGTCTAGTTAGATATATAGCATATATAGTTAAAAGTAAAATCGTATTATCATTATTCATTATTAATAGGGTGACCTGCTATGCACATTTTTTTCTAATTTAAAATAATATTTTTTGTACTATGTATCAATTTCACTCAAATTATTAAATCATAATTAAATCCTTAATACCATAAACCATATTTTTTTGTACCTGATCTAAAAACAAAACCCTCAGGTGCCAGAGAACTTATATTCAAATTTTTCTAGATTTAAATAGATTGTATGAAATTATATTTTTGTTAATACAAATAAAAAGCCTTAGGGCACTGGAGGACGTCTGCACAACATTTTCTAAATTAAACCTTTAAATCAATTTTTTTGAACTTAATATAAATTTGAATAAAATATATTGGTGATTATTTTTATTTATTAATTATCATACCTAATTTTTATTTTGAAGGAAAAATTGATTTAAAGTCAAATTCAATATTATGTTGTCATCAGGTCATCTGCTGTGACTTTTATTTTATTTGCACGTACCTGTTAACACGTATTTTGGTGCTGTTTCATTTTATAATTTTTAGTCAATATTTTTTCAAGTTCCATCAGTTCAGGCTCAGAAAACTAATGGGAGGATTTATTGGATAGTAATTATAATTTGTACTTAAATAGTCCAAGGCCTTGCTAGGTGCACGATTTATTGAAAGATTATAAAAATGGAGAATATTTTCAAAAAGTACAACACGTGTGAATACATGTCGTGACCTGTGCATACTTACACACAATAAAAACAAGAAATATAGTTATAATAAATTTTAAAAATAATTTTGATTACTAATTTTTAACAATACATCAAAAATAACTTCATTTTGTCCGAGTCGTCAGATGAAAAACAAATTAATTTGTTTTAAAACCGACGTATCCGACTAGTCGGATTATCGGATCGGATCGGAAACGAATCCAATGTAGACGTAGCCTATGATTATAAACCCCGCTGCGATCGTGCAATAATATTATCATTGATAATAAATAGTATTATTTATAATCAATGAAATTATGATAATAAAATAATAATAATAATAACACAGTTTTAATCACTTTAAGATATACCTATCTTAAACCGGGATCTTAATAAACCTAATCTGATGATGGAAAATGGTAAAAATTTTATTTGTAGATAATATGACATAGATTAAATATACAATATTATTTAATATTTAATCTATGGTAGTTACAACTGCTCATTTTTTGAATTAGAGCTGCATATTTTTTATTTAGAGTTATGCAAAATGTGTTCAAACATACGTAAAGCCTTGGGTCTAGTGGTGTATTCATGGGGGGTTTTGGGGGTCAGAACCCCCTCCCATATGAACCTAAGATAGTAAATTAACTTTTACATGAAACACGGTTTTTTCTTTAACATTTAGAATTTTAACTTGGAAATCATATTAATAGTTTTTATAAACGCTATAAACGTATTATACACACGCTGCACACACACACACACACACACACACACACACACACACACACACACACACACACACACACACACACGTCATAATATTATGATCATATTTAGATACTTTACTATTACTTTGATAATTTTTGCTTGGGAACATATTTAGGTTTTCTACAACGGTTGATTCTAAATCGGTCGTCTGGTTCCGATAACTGAGATAAAAGCGATATCATTGTATTCACAGTTTATTTTGGGTATACCTATTGCATTCACGGCTCGCCGATCATTTAACACAAGCACCTTATTGTGTAAAATTAATAGTTTTTGGTAAATAGTCGTTGGTGCCTCACTGATTTAATTACTACTCGTTTATTCGTTTATATTTGATATTTATATTCCATTATATTTGTTTTATTTTAATTTGACATAATTCTAAGACGTCTAGACATTCCATTATGGTAAAATATTTTTAAAATTTGATTTTTAGTATACCTAAGTAATTGGACAGAAAATATTCTAATATCTAATATTTATGTTCCAATATTAGTTCCTAGTTCCTAAATTGTTATTATTATTATTATTATTATTATTATAGGAAAATTCTCTAATAAATAAGCAGATTAGAAAAATTAACTATTTTTTTTTTCCTGAGTCAAAAAAACTAATGTCAACCAGACTTAAAAATACCGAGATCAATACAAATAGTAGTCAAAATGATAGTAATAAGATTAAATATATATAAATTTGCTGAACTCCCCCCCCCCATAAAAAGTTCCTAGCTATGCCACTGCTTGGGTTTGTCACTAAATGGCACAATACTACGTAATTCATCACGTAAATGTGTGTGGTGTGTCGTATATTTATTTCATTTTCAATTAAACGTTTAAATTATGACATAAAAACATTATAAGTTAAACGAATTATTTAAAAACCATGTTTATTCAATAACGTATGATGAAAAATTTAAGTTAAAAACAAATACCCCTCTCCATGTTTATTAATCGAATATAAAGATGGAAAATTTTCTAGTAAAACTGACAAAATTGTAACTAACAATTAGTCTATTTTGAAAACGTAAAGGGCAACTGCCCAACATAAACATGGGTTTCAGCTTTCTAGGTGTGTTCGTATTCGCGGACGACTGTAGTGGTAATAGCTTACGACTCAAAATGTCAGTGTTGTATTGGTAAATATATTTATGGATATACCTAAGCTCTAAAAAAATTAGGAAATTAATTTTAAAAAAAAAATGTTCTTTCTTCGCTCCCCAATTTTTTTTCTCGCTAAGCTTAAATAAATTAAATTAATCCTATATACATGTTTATAACTTCTAATGAGACTATAAAATATAAAATTACATTATATATATATATATATATATATGCAGATGCAGATTTAAGAACTATGGGCTAAATGTCTATACTCCATATTATTTTATTCAATGTTATTAACTAAATTTAACTTAAAATACTCTAAACGCAGCGTACACTGTAATCTTCAACAGAAAAATATTTCATTCAACTTCATAGTTCATAGCAATTTTTTCCACTGAACTATTACATTTTTTAATTTTTTTGGTTTTTGAGATAATTTAGAAGCGTATATCCATAAAATAATATTTTACATTAAGTATACGCCGAAAATCAAAGATTCGCTGACGGGTATAAATCCGCGTATACGTACCAATGCACCCTTGCATATTATCCTAAAAAAATGATTTAAATTTGAAAATACAAATAGCTCTCGTGAGAACTGGACAAATTTTTAGTATTGATAGGTACTGCGCTTGTTAGAATTTTTAGGAAAATGCTATTGTTTTGAAGCTCAAACGTGAATCAATGCATTAGTAAACCATGTATTCATAGATTTAACGCGTGTCACGTCAAACCTGAAGTACCATATACGGCATAGATCAGTGTTGATTTCAGACCTTCTATCCCCCGGGGGGGGGGGGGGGGTATCGTAAATTTCCGGGGGGAAATACCCCCCTACCATATCACTGAAATAAACACTAGGTATGGTATACATGTACAGTACAAACTACATGCATGGTACAGTGTCATTTTTCGTGTCGATCGTATTGTCAAACAAGAGCTTCCAGAAGAATAGCGCGCCGACCCGTTGTTTTTTCAAAAAACAGAACAACCGCCGTGGAAAGAATTTAATTTAATTTTTGGCGCGCGTGACCTTCCGATAACGTTACGATGTCGTGACGTAATATCGTAAGTGCGCGATAACAGCATTCGGCACACCGTTTCCTCGTATATTTGCCATTTGAAAACAATAATAATAATTTGCTTATACTAGAGCGATCGCATGGTATGATATTCTGCTCATGCTATCATGAATTCAAATAGACATAAAGTTAATAATAATATGGTAAAAATAGTTACGATTATCAGTAGAATATCGGTAGCACTTGTGGTCGTCTCGGAGTTATAATATTAGTAGTAGTAGTAGCAGTAGTAGTATTATTAGTAGTATTATTATTATTAGTAGTAGTAGTAGTAGTAGTAGACAGTAGTAGTAGTTGTAGTATCAGTAGTATCAGCGTAGTAATAGTAGTAGTATTTGTGGTTGTGACAGCAATTGTGCTGCGTAATCACACGGGAAAACGGTGTTGCGTGAGCGGGCGGCGGCAACAGTAGCTAACAGCTGCTAATGTCGCGGCGTCTTAGACGCAATCGCTGCTGCCGTCGTCGTAGACTTTATACGTTAGTGACGTCACTACTGCGTGAGGCCTAGGTGTGCGTATCAGCTAGACGTTACCGTAAGCACCTGGTATCTTGTACCATTTACCATCTAATGAAATAGCAGTCTCGTAATCTTTTTCCTATGCTCGTATACGTCCGCGACCATCGCTATTGCATTATGATTCGTTTGTAACGAGAATTAAAAAATTTCCCTTCGACATCAAAACTACGTGCTATCAAACTGCAGTTACCACGACGATTTGCCGCGATGTCCGCTCTGGCTGCTGGGGTGCAATATAGTTTATCGTCGAACCAGAACAATGGCCTTATGCCCAAGCAAAGGACGAGCAAAAACAAAACTCTGTTCTTCGTCAAGCTCACCGATTCCTGTCTGAAAGCTGTCGAGGACTACTTGAGATGCTGTCAACAGGTAAGTGTGCTAGCTATTCCATCTCTCAATGCTTTTCACTGTTCTTCGTGTTCATTTGTGCTTGATTTCTCTCGCATCTTCTTTTCCCTTTGGCCACGTCCACAAACCCAACGTTTTCCATATCGACCATCACGGTTTTCGTGGCCTATACTCCAGGCCTTCATGCCTTCGTCTTTAGCATCTGTGGTTTTGGCACACGTCACAATCACAGTTCAAAACAATTAATCAGTCCAAATTAATAGCACTTTCTTAAAACTGCAAACATAGGGTACTTTCCAAATGAGATAATATGTTGTTCTACTCACAAAAATATATCTTTTCTCAGTTATAACTTCAATTGTTATAGTGTGTGGGTATTATAGTGAATTATTTTATATCCAGCTATGCTCTATATCTAATTAAATATTCAAAGGATTAAAATTCACAAAATAAATTTGCATACCTAGATACCAAAAAACATATTTCAATGTTTCAAACAGCTGGTTTTTCATACTGTCTGCTCATTAGGATCTTCTTGCCCAAATTTGTTAACAATAGTTTTATCGCTCTCCCAAGTTTTATTTAATATTTCTTTATCCTAAGTTGATGTTTAATATATTTTCTGAAAACTATGTCCATCTAAATAAGGATCAGGAAAAAAATATTTTGTGTGGCCCTTTAGCTGTTTTGAAATTGAAATAGTAATGTAAAAGTAAATAAACTCATTTTGACATTATAGATGGTGTAAAATCAGTAGTATATACAATACTAAACAATTTTCAATTTTAATAAAAATGTGTTCTGTTTTGTTACTTCAAAATATTTAACTACTATATTTGATTACTTGTGCTACAAGTTTTCTGAATGATATACAAAAAATTTTTATAAATCAATTATCTTTATTTAATTTTACTTTCTGATTAATTTCATTAATTTTAATAAATATTAGGTATTTTATATTATTATAAATAGTTTTTAGAAGTCCTTGTCATATAGATCCAAAATAAGTTTCAATAATTTAAAACTAAAACCATTTTGAAGCATTTTAAATTTTTATTATTTATATGTATATGTATTTATATATACATCTATATATATTTTTAGCAAGAGAAAAATGTATCTGCTTAGTATTTTAATATATTAAAATTTTTATTCATAACAAATTTTATTTTATTTTGTAATATTCTATTCTTCATGTTGTAAATAATACAAATTAAATGATGATAAAGCATGTATACTACGGAATGATAATTTATAATTTTTTTTATTTTTATTTCTTTTTAGTTCTAATTTTATAGATTTTATTTATTATATTCATAAATTACAGTAATTAACCTATAATATCTAATGATCTTAAACTCTTGTGTATAACATTTTTTTTGCGTAATAATACTAATAATAGTTAATTATGTTGAAAAACTTATAATTAATTTAAAGTATTTTTATAAATATTAACTAAAATTAAAATATAGAGCAAGATATTTTGTTTTTAATTCAAAATACTTAAATATATATATATATATATACATAATATATTATCACCAGTGTTATTAGACAAAACATGTTATTCTAACAAGAGATTAAATGCACAAATATGTTGTTTTTTTTTTCAATTCGTATGTTGGTTGAATGATGAAATATTCTTCCATTCATCTCTATTCATTGGGACTCTCTTTAGTTCTACATATGACTCTCTTCTTATATCCAACATGATTTGTTTCATATATGACTGTTTAGGTTTTCCTCTTTCTGGTTTTCCCTCGGTTTTTCTTTCAATTATATTTGTTATCCATGTATTGTTTCTTATAAGATGTCCTATCGACTACTTTCTTCCATCCATGATTTTCATCCATATTGACCTTTTTCGTTTATTCTTTTATACACTTCTTCATTAGTCACTCGGTCTGTCCAGGGAATTTTTAAGACCCTTTGCCAGCACCATGTTTCAAAAGCCTCTATTTTTCTTCGGTCAGCAAATATGTTCATAATATTTTAATTGTTTTTATGAAAAAGTATACATTATTTTCAAAGTGTTATAATTGTGTTGTATATTTATTATCAATATTTTACTAATTTATTTGTCTAGGAAAATATGTCCTTGTATCCTATTCAATAATATTGAAATGACCCATAAAATTTTGTTAAGAATAGGATGTATTTAATGTTTTATTATATTTTTGAGCTTTTATGTTATATTTGTAATGTTTTTAACTTGAGAAAGGAGTTTAATACCCTTGAATTTTAATGTTTACATTATTGACGTTACATATTAACTATTGTGTTTTAAAAAGAAGTAATTATTGCACAAAGTAATGATGGATTTAGTGTTTTAATTTTATTTATTTATTTAATAGTACTTAACCTGTATATTTATTATTTATAATTTAATTTTATGACATCATTAGTTAAGAATTAGTATTGATGGTTACATAATTTATTTTTAAATGATATTTGGATATCTAATTTAAGATTGACAAAAAAAAAATATAGGTAGTATTAAAATTATTTATTATTATCGGAAATAATTATTAATTTGTGTGAATTCTGAGAACAATTATAAATTAAAAGCCCAAAAGCCATATAGAATATTCTTGTTTTATTAATATAGAAGGTATCACAACCAGTGAATTCATGCAGGAATTTTTGTTTTATTTAAAAATTTGATATTATAGTTCTGATAGGATGAGTTACTTTATAATATAAAATTAATTCTTTAATATTTTTATTCAAGTGGTTAATTATTTTATTTTAGCCATAAAAAAGTTATGATATATTTTTAAACATCAGTAAAAAAAACTTATCATTCTAATAAATGTGTAAAAAGGTATTATTATGTATAGATGTATAATAAAAGTATAGCCTAAATCTCATCATTGATTTTTGTTGTTTTTTATAAGTTTGTATGTTGGAATGAAATATTTCTAAAAAAAGATTTGCCTATATTAGTGTTTTAAAAAAAAAAAAAAAAAGAAATGGTTCAAATTAGAAGAATTATGGAAAGCTTAACATTTATTTTAAAATGTTTGATACAACTTGTAGATTATAAATATGTTGTTAGATATGATATATTGTTATAAATATATACTATATATAGTGCTATACACTTTGTTATATAATTTTTATTTTATTTTTTATTTTACATAATTTTATGAAAGTAATTAAATATTTAATTCATATTTTTTTCTTTTAAAACATTATTATTAAATAATGCTAAATGAATAATTTATCTAAAAATGAATTAAAAAGTGAGTATATAATGTTTTCACAAATATTATATGCATTTGATGTTCCATTTAAAAAATATATAAACTTTTTTAGTAGAATTGTATATCTATTAATTTTAAGTATTTTTTATAAAAAATATTTGGTAAATTTTATTTATTTTTAATCAAACAAAGATTATAAACAATGAATAAATAATATGTATATTATAGATATCTATTATTTATAAATCTAAATAAAATGTAATATACTACTTTTGTTTTTTACTTTATTTTTCACAATTTAAGATACTTAATAATTATGACAAAGTATAATTTCCAGGAGGATAAATAAGATGTTTAATATCACCATAATAAATCTAATCTCCAATGATCATTAACTAACTAACTTATTGTAAATATATTTATAAATAAAAAATAATTATGTGCTTATAGATCCAATAAGATAGATGGTAATTTATTGTATTAATTTTCTTGGTATTTTGAGTGCATAGTAGGATCATTTCATTTTTAAATTCTCTAAAATAAATAACTGATTTATCAGAAAAAAAAAGTTGATGTGTTATGGAATGCTTTTTTTTTTTATTATTTGTATTAAAGAATCATAGAAAATTACTGAGAAAATAAAAAAAATACAGAACTTGTACACGTTATTTATCCAATTTACATTCTAAATAAATTATATATATATATGTACAACACATTACATGTATTTTTACTGCCTGAAAGTGATTATTGAAGAATTAAATAATTTATAATATACCCTGGGAAAACTAAAACATTTAATATTCTGAAATTTTATTTCATATTTACTATTTAGTTGTACATTTTTTCTTCTATTTTTAAATGATAACATATTGAAAATGAATTGAATAAATAAATAAATGTTGTTTATATTATAAAGTCATAACTTAATTAAATAGTACAAATATGTATGTAATATAGTAATAATAAATCTTTACTAAGTCCAAGTGTTACTGCTGGATCTCTACTCTCCTCAAATGTATCCTTTTATTATTTCTGTATGCATGATTATTGTAACTGTATTATATTGTCTAATAAATGTAAAAAAAAAAATAAAAAATACTCAACCAAAATTGCAATTATTAATTGATAAAAATATAGATTATATATAAATGAAAAAAATTGAGTTATCGCTTAATATAGATTCCTTGTACATTTTAGATATTTTACTTTTTATTATTTTGCATTAAAATGTAGTTAATTTCATAAACATTATATGCAAAATATCTATCTTCTTTTGAATTTTGTTTTTGATGAAAAATCAGTACAAATGTATTACAAACGCAACTCTTTCTACGTCCTTGATATTATTTATAAACAAATTAATTCCGTTATAAACATACAATTTTTTTTATTCTATAGAATCTACCATTTTAATTTTGATTTGAAAACTCGTTTTTATCATTTAAATTAGATTTGGCAACAATGTTGTTTAATATCTTTTCTTAGGGGGGAGTTTTTATCGAATTAAATGTACGCTTTTTTCGAGAAACTCGAATTTGTTTTTGAAGTGTTGTATGTATTTTTGTATGTGTTCCTAATTCATACCTAATGAAAATATTCAATCCATAAAATAATGTAACTGGTTATCTGAATATTATATTTGTATTAAACATATAAATTAGATGCGTGTTACCTCGATTATGTTACTATTCCAATATTATGATAACTTCTTAATAAGTTCTCCTAATACTATAATAGTAACCAGTGCCGTTCCTAGGTTCTGCGAGGCCCTGGGCATCATTAGAATTCGAGGCACTACAATATTATATCGAAATCCATAGGTACACCAGAATAGCGATTCTCAATCCATATATCTATAATCTATATCTATATCTATATCTATAATTTATACATGGTATGTTTTATATATATATATTATTGTATAAACGCGAGGCCCTTGGTGGCACGAGGCCCTGGGCGAGTGCCCCGTTTGCCCTGCCCTCGGTACAGCACTAATAGTAACCATTGTTTATTATTTTAAAATATACAGTAACTAATTATATAATTTTTATAAGAATTCATCTGGATCAAGTTATCTATTAGTTCAATTTGTATTAAGAAGAACGAAAAATAATGATTGAGTGCTTAAAACTTAGTGACATTGGTGAATTTATGATAGTAATTGTTTTTCCTTTACAATGTCAGCTGGCTTATCGGCAATGTTGACGAAATTAAAATCAAGGTCAAAGTATTAACTAATTAATTTAGTTTTAGTAAACGTATAAATCCACGAAATGAAGATCGATAAAATATTATTTTAATTTTATTGAAGGTCGACAGGATACAGATTTTTGTTTTTGTGAATTATTTTAAGATTTAATCTATAAATGTTTAAAAGTTCATGTCAAACATAATTTGTAGTGAGAAGAAAAAAGTAATTTGAACATTTTTATTGTTCTATTATAAATGTAAAATACTATTTTTGACCGGAATTTATTATATACAAATTTATTCGTACATCAGAGTTAAACTATACTATTAATTAAGACTTATTTAATAGCATAGTTTAACTGTGATGCTTAAGTAATGTGAAGACAATATTAACTATTTAATTTTTTTACTTTAAAGAACTGTATTGATTTATTAGTAATTTGAGACGTTTTATACTACTATACTTCAAATTAGTTAAAGATATCAATAGTAATAGAAATTAATTTCAATAGCTGTTCGCAGGGCCTGATTTAATAAAGTTAATAAAGGATCAAGTGCACAATTTTTTTTTGGGGCCCCCAAGTCAAAAAAATCTACGTTAAGGGGGGGGGACATGTTGATAATATAAAAAATATTTATATGTTTAAAAATTTCAAATATCTATCTCAATACTTATAAAATTTCAAAATCGAATGAAATATAAACCAGTGGTTCTAAAAATGGTGATTGCGTGAATGAAACGCTCATGGCGTCACCAACGACGTAAATCTGTAAATACTGGGCTCGAATAAATCTATAAATAGTTATTAGGTATCAAATATTTCCGATGTTCAAATAATTTTTTATTATTATTATTTTAATATTTTGTGATGGTTACTGATTAGAACTGGGATGTGGAATGACAAAAATAACCAAAATTCAACTAAAAATTTAATGATAAAAATATTCTAAACTTTAAACATTGACAGTTGATATTAGACACATTTTACAAAATGAATGTTTTTGGAATTAATTTAAAAATACAATTTTCTACAACCTACAGTGACCGGGGGGGGGCCCAGAAGTTGCGGGCCAAATGCAAGTGCTCCATCTGCACTTGCGTATATCAGGGTCTGGCTGCTCGTATATGTGTGCCATATGATACATAAAATGTGTTTAATAAATGTTTCATACGTTTCAAGGTGTATAAATGCAAAATAAAATCTGGGCTAAAACTCATTTTATATTCTTCATAAAGTAATGGTTTAGTTAAAACTGGTTTTAACTAGCTATAAAACAGCATTGTATGTAACATAATTATCCTTTCGTCTTTAGCACTCGTACTTTCACCCGCTTTTTCACCTGAAGATATGTAATACGCAACAAATAAAAATGTGAACCTACTATCTTATGTGTTCAAATCAGTTTCATGTAATTTCTTTCCATAGTAAGTTTTTTTATGAACTTCGAAGTTTATCATCTTCAATCTTAAGGAACCAGATATACTATATTAAGATAATGTATCTTTTCTCGGTGTCTTCTCGTATTTTTTATTATTAAAAATTATGTTTAACATGATTACCAAAAGTAAATTTTGTTTTCAGTTGTTCATTTGTGAAAAAATTGTATTTTAATGTTTTTTTCGTAATCATCAATCAATTGTTCAATTTTAATGAAGTTATTAGTGTTTATTACATTACATATATAGTTTGAATAATAAATTAAATGGCATAACTCGAATAAATATAACTAATACAAGGCTCAAATATTTGTTGGTGTTGAGGACAAGGTCAGGACCAATTGTATGACAAAAAGTGAAAGTTTCGCCGCTACCACTGCTGCGCTGCTATACTATTTTTTATATTAAATATAATATAATGTATATAATATACTACTATTATTGCTGTTACAGACTATGAGTTTGGTATTTGGGTCATAAACGTCAATAGGCCAGCTCTCACAGCTACCTGTGCGAAGCCTAAGAATGACCTACCAATAACAATTTGACATCCATTCTTATTATCTTGTCAAAGATTTAAAAATGTTGTACCTCCTACTTCTCTTGTTCATTTAAACGTTCCTGTATCTAATATGATTATTTTAAAAATAACTTTGATCTACCTGCATCTACACTGGTTTAATATATATTTATTAAGGAATACTAAATTAATTTTTAAACATTATTTTAGGTATTTACTTATATTTTATTACAATATAATAATTATAATATTATCAAGCTAAATTGTTAAACATATTATGTATACGAACATCGAGAAAATAATTTTAAACATTCCACTGTTTGTTATGTTATAAATAAACAAAAATATAATTATAGTTTCGCGCGTCATCTACACTATATTTTAAGTAAGGTAACATGTTCATAATTCATGCTAGCACAGAACATCGTAGACTCAATAACAAAAGTATGAAGTATTATTTATATGTACGGGTATATAAAAGTCCGCGATTGTTTTCTTAAATTACATATGGTTTTAGTAATTATAAGTTGGTAATCTTATTAATACGACTAATATAATACGTAAATGGTATAATAATATACAAGTATCAGTTGCATTCGTAAGAAGTAGGGGCCAACTGGGCAAGCTGGCCATGGTCCAACCCAAAAGTCAGGTTCAATCAAAACATTTAATATTGTACCTTTTTTTTTTTTAATATATAGTTTTCGTTAGCATCAAATATTAAATCACTAAATTATAATTAATCTATTTATTTGAACATAATTGTCAGTTGATTTGTATTTATTAATGATGAAATATTCAGTTAAAGTATTCAAAAATAACCATAATAATAATGGTTTATTAAATCGGTATAGTGTTTAAGAATATAATGTATTATTTTACAAAATATTAAAATATTAAGCTCTTGGATTGTTTGTTGTTTTTAATGATAAACCGTATAATATGATTACATTTTACTTTAAATTGACAATTTGTACACTAATTAACTCGCTTTTTGGGCAATCGACTAATTGGACGACTAAATAACATTTATTTATCACTAACACATAATATTATGAATATTTATATTTGTTTTAGGGTAACTCAGAAAATCTTCCTAAGCCTAGAATACAATTTAAGGGCAATGAAGGCGTAAGTATTATTTTTTTTAAAATGAACTGTTATAGAAGTTATTTAATTTTTCTGTTTTTATTTTTTTAGCAATTATGCGTACCTAGCATATCAAAAAATTATACTTTTGACTTTAGTTTATCCAATACAACCGATGTTGCTGGTCCTCGAAGTAGTTTTGAATGTATTCGTCAAAATACTTCTAGGTACTAGGAATTTAAATTATTTATTATAGTTCTAATAAAAAGTATTAAATTAACTATATAAAAAATTTAAATATTTTGTTTTACTTTTTTATAGATCATTAGAATATGTTGGTACTTTAAATAGACGTATCCGAGTACTTGCAAATGATGATGTGTATGAAGCTACCAGACATAGGATGGTTGCTGTTGAAGAATTACATAAGAAGTCATGGTATAGTGAATTAGTGACTATTTATTTATCTTATTTATTTTTATTTTCTCAGTTTAAAGGTCCATTGAGGATCGTATTTAAAGGTATTATATATTAATATAAATTTAATTTTAAAATTAAATAAATATATTATTTATTTATGTAAATTATACAAATCTTATTTATATTTACTTCAATAATTGATATGTTAAATAAAATTAATTTTGAATTAAATTCTTTAAAATATAATAAATTTACTTTTAACAATATATCAAGTCACTAAAGCTACTGGAGTATTATAAATATAATAATATTCTTTTTTTTTTTACAGTACACGGGAAATCGAACTTGATAGTAAATCGGCTCTTGGTCGTAAGATCCGAAAAAATCCTGCTCAAATTAGAGCTAGCCGTCATAACAATAATACTTATAATAATGTTAATAATGTTAGTAATGTCAATCATGTTAATAATGTTAATAATGTTAATCATGTTAATAATGTTAATCATGTTAATAATGTTAATCATGTTAATAATATTAATATTATAAATAACGTTCCAAAACCTATAATTTCCAAACCAATACCCCCACATATTCCATCACCTGTCAATCATACATCAGATATTAGCAAAAAACCATTACGGGATAGAATTATTCATCTTTTAGCATTAAGGCCGTACAAGAAACCGGAATTAATTAGTATATTAAATAGAGGTTTGTTCTCCTTTTTTATTTTATTATGTATTTTGTTATTCAACAAATTTTACATTTTCAGATGGTTTGAAAGATAAAGATAGAACACAAATTATGTCAATACTTAGTCAAGTAGCTCAAGCTAAAGATAATGTATATTATTTATTGAGGCATATTTGGAATGATGTTCAAGAAGACTGGCCATTTTATAGCAGTCAGGATCACATAATATTAAAACGGTAAATTACATTTTATACTTGTAATTTTTGTAGATAGGAAATATACAAATCATAATAAGCTAAAAGTCTATTGATATAAGTTTCTCTTAAACAACAATGCCTTAACATTTTTTTTTATTTTTAAGAATTTAAATAAGTTAAATAAAAATTAAAAACCAAATTTTAGTTTAACTTAATTGTACTATATAACTATGAGTTAATATGTAAACATTTTAAAATACTTACCACAAAAGATAATTAAGATTTTTGTAACATTTAAATTAATTATAGACATATTATTGTAAACAAATAGCTTGTAAATATTTAGTCATTCCATGTTTTCCATTCAAAACATTTATTTTTCAGGGGCTCTTCTATTGATAATATTTAATTTACTCAACAGAGTGTATCACAAAGATATGAACATTGTTAATATAACCTAATTTTACTATGTTCTTATAATTGTAAAGCATCATATTTTAAGGTACCCACATGAGTTTTGAAAAAGTAGCTGTTAAAATAAAAATATTTTACTATGTAATATAATATGAGAAAATAAAATAACCTTATAGTTAGTTATACCATGATTATTATTATGTTAAGTTAAAATGTAAAACGTATTTAAAAAAAAAGTATTACCAAAATATTTTATCATTACGTAAACAATATTCTTTATTTCAGTGTCCAATTGTGGTGGATAATAAAACATTGTTTAATAAATAATTCATATGTATGAATGGGCGTAACATGTTTCCACCAATATCTGTTTTCACCAAATAAAATAGAATACTTGTACTTTTCATGAGCTTTTCGAATTGATGTAAAATATATATAAATATACACACAATATAATCAATGTATATTGTACATTTATTGTCTTTAATTGTATGTTAAACCGTTATCGTACTTATGCATGTACTCATAACATTAACCATGATAATATCTAAATAATCAAATACTTTATGAACAAGTAAAAAGATGGCATAGTTCAAATAGTGCATTACAACTTTGTGTGTGTTAAAATAAAACGTAAATTTTAAAATTTATAATTCTATGATGGCTAAAGTTATTGAAAGTAAAAGTGGAAATAAAACACTAGAACTAAAGAACTTTCAATTTTTTATTGGATCAGTTAACAAATATCAACTAATTATATATATATAGTTATAATTTACATAGATAACTAAGGTATTGTATACCATAATATATCATTTTTTCACCTTTTTATATCTGACCATTTTTATGAATAAAATTTAACATTTTTCAACCTATATTGTATATATTATACATTGATTTTATATTTATTGAATTAATAGTATATGTTAAATAAAGTTATTTCTGCGCTAAAGCTTTTAATTTAAGCGTAGTATACAATTTTTTTAGTAAAAACGTGGTCAATATCATTTGGTGGAAACAGATATTGGTGGAAAAGGGAATGTAAATAATACACTTTTGGTGGAAACGGGCATCACCAGTATGAATATACTTGAGTATAATACATTTTAAGTATATAGTACAATTTATTTTGTCTTAATTTAATTTTTATAAATTTTCTTAGTTTTTTTTTAACTATTTTGAATGTTTAGTAATGTAATTCATGTAATGAATTATTGCCATTTATTTTATACACTCAATCTTGAATTGCTCATGGTAATGAGGTCTGTTATTATTTGTGTTTTTTAATTTTTCTGACTTATTCATTTTTACAGAGAATTTGAAAAATAATTATTATGTGATTATAACACATTAAATAAATTATACTTTATCAGTGATGTAGTCATAAAAAGTCTTGAGTATACACTAATAATAAGTGAAAGGGATTAGAAAGGGGGTTAGCTCCCACTCCCTCCCGTAAAAAAATAAAAAGGTTTAAATGGTATTAGGTTTTATAAAATAAAACCTAATTTTCTATAAGTGTTTCATAATAATAATAATATTTATTTAACAACTGATAAAATAAAACAAGATACAGATATATACGAGGTGTCTAAATAAAGTAATGAGACTGATATTATCATAACATATCGGTTACACTAATAGCTTTCCAATTGATAAGTTTTGTAGATAAACATCTAATGTACCTTCAGTACGAGTTTCGACTTTCGGAAAATTCATGTGTTGGTCCGTAGTGATAATTTTTATAAACCGTTTCTATTTATAACGTTCTGAAAATGAGTGACAACAATTTCGAGCAAAGATGTGTTATCCGATTTTGTTTCAGGCTTGGGCACAATGCGTTGGAAATTTTTCAAAAACTCCAATAAGCATATGGAGATAGAGTACTTTCAAAGTCTTAGGTTTTTAGGTGGTTTAAGGCATTTTCAGACGGCAAAGAGTTGATTGAAGATGAACTTCGTTGTGGAAGGCCTTTAACTGTAAAAAATTATGAAAAAATCATCAAAGTTCGGGATCTTGTCCGATCCGATCTTTGGTTGCCTGTCAAAATGATCGAGGAACAGTTGTGATTAACTCATACCATCGTTTATTAGATTTTAATCGATCATTTTGAGATGAAAAAAAATCTGCGAAAAATGGTTCCAAAATTTCTGTAGCAAGATCAGAAGGACAACAGGAGAGATAGGTATCTTGATTTTTTGTAACCAGTTTTTGACATCAAAAAATATTTCCGTGGCTCCTCAGCCCTCTTATTCGCCCGGCTTGAGCCCTTGTGACTTTTCTTTTTCAAGATTAAAAGTTCACCTCAAAGGTGACATTTTGGGACTTTAGAAAACATTCGAACATCTGTAACCGATCAACTGAAAGTTATTCTAATAACTCAGTTCCAGAACTACCACGAACAGTGGAAACATCGACTCCAGCTGTGTGGATTCCCTAGGAAATTACTTCGAAGAAGATAATATAAAATAGTCATTTTAATTCAATACAAATATTATATAAAAACAGTCTCATTACTTTATTTACATACCTTGTAGTACAGGAGTTACAATAATTTTATAATCTTAAAAATATACTCAATTGATTTTTGATGTCTCTCAGTAGTAATTGATGTTATGGCAGATTTATAATTAGTATCTATATGATTCCGTTCTCTTGTAGTAATGTTTTGTTCGTGAGCGATAAGATAGGCTTACAAAATAAAGAATTTAATTTAATAACAATAAAATACAAATTTAGACTATTGCAGTAGTGTAACAGCTTTTTCAACAATTTTTCCATGCAGTGGCGTACATTTAATCTTGCTCTGGGGGAGGGGGGTTAAAAAAAATAATCGTTATCTTTTTTTTCGTTGCTTTAAATAACTGCTATAAATAGATATTATTTTATACAACTTTTTTACCAATTTACAGTTTACTTTTACATTACAGTAAATTAATAGCTATTGGAAAATAAAAACAACATAGTTACCAAAACTTTTCAAACAACTGTCAATACAATTATTTGATTATCATAATATTTGTATAGTTGTATATTTTAAGTTCAAAGCGTAATAATGAAACTACGAATATATTACACGTCATCAATAATAAAACATTTTTTTTTTTTTTTTTTGGTCTTGAGGGGGTTTGAACCTAGACCCCCCCCCCGTATGTATGCCACTGCTTCCATGCATTAAAATTAAAAATAGATTTGTAAAATGTAAACATAATATTAGACATGATAGCAAAGAAATTTCTTTGGAATTTTAGGAAACAGGGCAAAATCATTTATACTGTTTATAGTTAGTATCAATGTACCCGTATACCTGTGTATCACAAATTGTACTATAAGTATACGCATCAATCAAAAAATGGAGAAGTCGTTATACGCCGTATACACGCGTATACGCTCCATTACACCACTTTTTTCATTACCAGACATAGCTTAATATGACCGAGTTGAAATAATCAATTTGTTAGGTAATAACCTAATTTCAGGCTTGAGCTTTGACTGGTAACTTTAAAAAACAATCAATATTTGTCAGTTTAAATAAACTTTATTTATATATTTTTAGACGGAAGCCTCAAAATTTAACACCTCCTGGATTAAGTGATACTGGAAGTTCTGGTAGTAGTGAACAGTCACCAAGTAGCACTGTTCCCAGCAGTCCTCCTAATAATGTACATGGTAACAAAAGACCGGGTTACTACAACGGTGCTGATGGTTTTCAAACCAAAAGAATGCGTATATCTCATTTTAAACATCCTGCACCTGAGAAAAAATTATCATCAAATAGTCCTCCACCAATTGTTTCTAGTACTCAGTCGATAATACGATCACCTAATCATGCACCTTCTCAAACCAACCCAATACCAAAATATATTCAGTAAGTAAAAATTTAACATTTTTATAAATAATCATTTTTAGTAAAAATATATGGGTAAGTTTTAGAAGTCGAAGTCGCATAGCTCGGGGTAGAGATTAATGTATAAATAAAAAACTCTCAAAATGTATTTTTTATTTTGCAAAATATACTATCATTTTAAGACAAGTATAATGTTATATCTTGTCATCATTAAACAATTTGCACAGTTTTAATAAACTAAATAATAACACATTTTATATTTTAACTTAGTTTAAACAAAATATATAAAAATTAATATTTTATTGACCTAAAGGTATTTTGAGACTTGATTTTATGTCTTTTATTTAAAAAAAAAAAATTATAAATCTATAGAACCTCAGAATATGCACAAAAATTCACTCTGATTTCACAGTCGAACCCGACTTTAAATATATTAAAACAAAAAAATAGACATATAAATTCACTAAAAATACTGAAAAATAACATTTCAACCAAAAATTACCTGTAAAATTCAAAATATAATGTATACTATTAAATTTTGCATGACATGATGAATTCAATTTTTATAAAGACGAAACTTGAATGTTTTTTATAAAAAAAAGATGCAAATGCATAAAGTCTAGACCCTAATTATTAGTTAAAATACATATTTAAAATCTTATTTAGGATTTTTTATTATAATTATATATGTTTTAAGGTTATTAACCTATTATTAAATAAATGAGAACTAAGTAAACAGGAAAAAACAAATTATATATGAATCTACAAAGATAGATTCAGAGAAACTTTTCTTAGAGTTATTAC
This sequence comes from Sipha flava, assembly GCF_003268045.1. Classification (NCBI taxonomy): domain Eukaryota; kingdom Metazoa; phylum Arthropoda; class Insecta; order Hemiptera; family Aphididae; genus Sipha; species Sipha flava. The sequence continues at coordinate 2,435,420 of NW_020273107.1, forward strand.
TTGGATTTATATATAATGGTATGTTTTTTTTTTTTTTTTTGTAACTTATGTTTATTGTTTTTGTCAATAATGTCCACATCATTTTGAGATTTATTTATTTTATTTTTGATATTTTTGCATATCGTGAATAAAATGAAATTATTATATGTTTTTACTACAAAAACGTGAAAAATGCAAGTTTAAAGGTATATTTCGTACATAAATTATATATAAAATTTGATCACATAGCAGTCTGTATTAGTACTGTACAAAAATATCTAAATTTAATTTTTATCTTATTGTTTCAAACTTGTATGGCTGATTGCCTATTATTATGATTAATTACATGACTGAATAAAAGTTAGGATTAATTTTGACTTTGTCGTGTATCGTGTGTTCCTGCATATATTGTCATGTAATTTGTGAATTATATTAAATTCTTTCATAAAAATATTAAATGCCAAAAATTCAAATCGCCAGTACAAAACTTATCAAATAGTTTTTTGTTTAGTTTTTAAAACTTAGAAATTTAGAAATTCTTGGAAACGGTTAAATGTGACCATAGGCTTTTACCAGTGACGTACCCAGAATGACTTTATGGGGGTGGTTACAGGAATAAAAATATATCTACAACATAATATTATTATCTATATGTACATTTTAAAATTTATTTCATAACATTTATTGATTAAATATTATATTGTTATTCTTATTAAAATTAAAAAATAATATACCTCCTCATATTTACAATATTACAGTTAATAATAATAATTATTATTATTATTATAGAAAAAACAACCATTATTTAATACCTATTAAAATAAATTTTAATTTTTAGTTATAATATTAAATTAATTTTTCTTTTTTTTTTTTTTGCTAATTCGTTTAAAATAATATCGTATTATAGAGAACGTTATTATCTGTATATAATATTACATTTTCATATTTGGATACTTGGTTAATATTAAACGCCACTGATCTATTGATATTGATATTAACAGAGCGCAAGCAATTATTAAAAATAACATTTAAAATAAGCCCAAGAGGATGGTTTGAACCCCCAATACTACCTCTGTGGATTTGCCACTAAACAAATATATAAATGTTGAAAACTGGGTTACCAAAAGGGAAAGAAAATATCTTCAAATGTTGAAAAAATATTATTACCTTATATATTACTGCATTATACTTATACCAATATAATTACAGATGTTCTTATTTCCTACTATAATTCTAAATATTGTTTTTTTGGAAGCATAACTTTATATTATTATTATTTGATAGTACAATTAAAGTCAAATTTTGCAGATTATGACAATTTGTTTTACCTCTTGAAGTTCAACTAAATTTGAATTTTTATTTACAGGGATTTTGTACGAATAACAAATAAAGAGCAAAAGAAGCAATATAAATCAGAATTTATGAAATGTCATAAAGAATATAAACACTTGGCTGAAATTATGGATCCTGTTAGAAATAAATTTGCAACATTAAAAGATCGCATGTTACTTTATCCTAAGGGCTCAAATGAGTATAAGGTATATATTATTTATTTTATTAAATATTTTTTGTTAATACTATTTATAACTTATATAATTGTAGATTTTAGAAAAACAAATTTTACAAGAATATAATGAAAGAAAACATGATGACAAATACCAAGCAGCCAAAACGCGATTTGATTATCTTCATAATAAATTGTCTCATATTAAAGATCTGGTGCATGACTATGATAAACACAATCCAGTGTTAATTAGAACTGCAAAACCAGATTCTTCTTGCCTATGAGCAATCAATTATAATTTTTTTTCTATTTCTTTTAAAATACAATGTATAATTATTCTAAATGATAATTTTTATAAAACCCAAAATAGTTCCATAGCACAAATGAGATAAAAATATCAGTGACTAATCACTTAATGGTTCGCTCAATGTTTAATAGTCAGTGCATTTATAATTTTTTACTGTCCTTACATTGGTTACCGGCTCTAAGTAATAAGAGCTTATTGATAACTTTAAATGATTTGTTGTTTTTTTTGGGATTTGGTATTCAAATTTAAGATCTATTGCAATACCCTGAAGATATGATTGTGTTAAAACTTAGCCAGAAATATTTATTTTATTTTATTTTTGTTTGTATTAAAGTTTAACACTAAAGATCAAAATTGTTTATCACACAAGTGCTTGTTTTCTTATTTTGGATGAGCTTTGATTCCAACAAGTATGATAACTAAAAAAAATTGGTTTTCTTTTTTGACCATTTGAAATCATTATCAATGTTATTCTTTTAACTTAAAACATGAGACATATGTCTACTTATGTATTTATATATCATGCAATTAGTTTCAATTATATTGGTGTAATGCATAATATTACGCATAAATTAATTTTTTATCTGTATTATTGTTTGAACATATTGGTAATTCATTCAATACATAAATTAATATGTGTATGACATAGCAAGTTTAAATGGAATTTTTTTTTATGGTAAATTTAATGTTATCAAAATTTGTTCAAGCATAAGGCTTTTATGACCATTAAAATACAACCAATGAGGTATAAAATGTACTGTTTTTAGTATGTTTTGTAGTGGTTTTCAAATTCATTTATTTTGTTTAGATTTATTTTATTATCTAAATATTTAATGGCTATTATAATTACATATATTAGTAATTTAAAAATTTTACTTAAAAGTTTATAGTTATATAAATCATTTTAAGTCATCACAATAAACTTAATTATATCCTGAATGAAATAAAAAATTAAAGCTATTATTTTATAATTGAAGAGAAAAACTATTTACAATCATATGAAACGTATTAATTAAATTTTTTTTATTCAAGATAATAAATATTTTAAAGTAAATGTCTTGTATTAAATTAAATTACATTTAAACTTGCTATGCGTATAATTATGATTTATAATAACATTTGGGAAGCTCATTCATCCAATTAAATGCACAGTAATAAAATATCAATAAAGACTTGTATTTGTTAGGGTTTTACATTATTATTATTTTTAATACTGTGATATCTAGAATGTTTTGCCCTGAATAAAATTATTTTAAGACTGAAATTTGGACCATATAACCGTATTTTTTTTATCAAAAATAAACATTATTCAGTAGAAAACATAAATAAATTTGCTTGGTGACAAAAAGTAATATTCATGTGTACATAGTTATTTTTGAATTATAAATAATATACATACAATTCTACACTATTTTGAAACAGTTTTTTTTTAGACATATCCAAGACATTTGCATAAATACTGTTTATATTAGAGTTTTAGCTATCAATACGCTATTAAACATGGAAAAAAAAATCTGGCAATAAGTTTACTCAGGACTTATATTTGCCTGAAATTGATATTAATATTTATATTAAAATAATTAAAACAAAATTACAATTGATATAAAGACCATCTTCTTGCTTTTATTTAATGAATAATTTAATGAACTATTATCTTTAACTATAGGATTATGCTTATAAATTATGAAGCATGATGAAAAATGGATCGGGTAAAAGTATACACTTCAAATTTGGTATATCTTTTAAATGTTTTATTTTTAAGTTTATTTTCAAACACTATTTGTGTCCTATAATGTATATATTATTCGAAAAAATTGAATAATTATTGAGTAATAATTGAAAAACAATAAGAATTACTTTTACATATTATCTATTTTTAGTAATTTGTTTAACATATGTTACAAAAAAATTATAAATTTTGAATAATATATTGTTTTTTACTTATTATCTTTAATTGATTAAATGTATGCTTTTGAATAGATAGGTAGTTGTCAATTTAACTATTAAGTAATGTCCTAGGATACAATTTTAAACATTTGGATTAGTCTGTTATTGAGCATTAAATAGTTTATAATATAAATATATAAGTAGTAAAATCTCTACAGGTAACTGTTACATGAAAATTAAGAATGTTTAATACTGAGAATTTTTTATTTAAAACATATAAAATATTAGTTTTCTCAGTAAATTTAGTAGGTTAGTAAGTAAGTAAATTCAGGATAGAATATGACCATATTTTAAAGTGCCTATTAATGTATAAAACAAAATAATTTTGTGATTAATATTCTTAGAAATAATAACGAAATTGTATTATTTAAATATTTCTAATATCAATATTAAAAAATACAGGCAATATTTGGATTTTGAGTGAAACAAGAAACATTGATTTTACCATGTATATTTTTGTGTCTATATATAATTTCGACCAGAAAAATATGTCAGGTCATTACAACCATAAGAGATTTCTAATAAAAAGTTATGCCTATTTGATATTTATGGGGGGTTATTTTACGAATTTCAAGTAGTTGTCTTATTGATTGTGAAAATCCAATAAACAGTTAAAAATACAGCAAAACTTACAATAAACTGGTTTTTGACAAAAAAATTTTTTATCTTCATCAATTCAATAATCAATAACCACAGGGATATCAAATTTTCATTAAATGCTCATATCACAGTTTACTACATATGGTTACTAAAACAAAAAAAAAATGTTAATCTATTTATAAAAATATGAAATTTTTTAAATTTAACTTTCTTCAAAAATCTCTATAAACTAATTATTATTTAGAATTTTCGATTTTTCCAAATTGTATGTTTTTTTTCTTACAAAAGTAAGAACATTAAAAGTTTTATTAACCTTTTTAATAAATTTGGTTATTTTATTACGCCAATCATTTTTAGAAATTCAATCCGATTCCTCCAAATAATTTTCTTTTCCAATTCAGCTATTCATCTTTATATCACGTTTATGAAGTTAACCCAACCAAGTTAATAGATAAACTCACGACTTATGCCAATATTTTGCAAATTTATAGAATTTGTAAATCACCCCCACTTGACAATAAACATTTTTCGTTTGTGGAGGGGACTACCTTCATTTAGTCCCCCCAAGTTGACCGATTTAATCGGAATCAATCAACGTCAATATTTTTCTAATTGATTTTTACGATATGCAAATTAAATCTTTATTTTGGCAATTTTTTTGCGAATTTTTGCCAGTCTTACCAAAATGACCATACTTATAATCTCGGATAATGTTAAACAATTAATTTAAATATACAATATAAATACATATATATAAATAAATTATGAGGAAAATATGTTAATTATATAAATTTATAATTTCTGCATATTATTTTAAAGTCAGTTGGTGAAAGACCTAAAATAACTTGCATATTATACACATACAATATACATTTTACAGCATATTTATATATAATATAGCATATTTACATAAATAAATAATAATATAAAACAACATATTATTATTATATAGATAGGTATCATAGATATATAAATTATTGTGAAAGTAATTTCAGTAAGAGAAAACCTACGAGTATGAGTCCAACCGAATATCTTGTATTTTTTCGACAAAGATACAATGTGCATGATGTACATATTTAGTTGGCTCTCAACAACAAAAAACCATTTGTACATTAATTTCATATACTTGAACTAATTCTCCTCAACTACCCAGCCATTTAAATTTATTTTTTAAAATTCAAATAAATTAACGACACAAACACAATATATTCAAAGATGATTATAAAATATACCTTATTTCCAATAACCACTTATTTAATATAATAGTGCCAAGCAAAAAATACAAAAAAAAAAGTAAATGATATATAAATATAAAAGGAAAAAATATAAATATATTATGAATCACTCAGTTACCATGGGTCAAAATATCCTCGAGGGCTATTTGGTCATTTTGATCTACTCAGCAAATTAATAATTAATTTACAAAACAGATCAATATTTTTCCAAAACAGATCTAATTATGTGTCCTAGTCAAAATGTTTTAGAACCAATTTATCCTGTCACTGATAGGGCTTGAGAAAATCCGAAAGAAATTCTTTGAAATAAGAGATTTAATTCGTAAAAAACAATTTGCAATTAATTTACAAAATATTAGTATAGGTTTAGAGTTTATCTGTCAATTGGTGGGGTTAATTTCATTAATGTCTTTGTTTTACCTCTGACTGTAAAGTTTTGCCTTTTTTTTTTTTAATATTTTAACTGCATTTATTTATGAATATATTTATACATATGATTGTAATTAAACGTAATATTAGATTACTACACTTAAATAATTGTTAATTTCATAAATAAGGTTATAATTTCAAAAACTATACCACTGGTTTCCAAACAGTGAGCACTTATTGGGGGAGGTGTAAGGCAAATGTTTATACTGTATAATACATCAGCCTACATTATTTTTAAATTAACAGTAATTTACTTTTATTAAAATAATAAAAAATTGTTGTTTAATTATTCATGGGAGGCAAGATTAAATTTTTTAGTTTTGGGGATGCGTAAATCAAAAAAGTTAGGGAACCGCTGAACTATACAATTAAATTAATGCTTATTTACATTCTATATGATTATTCCTATAGACCAGTGGTTTTCAAACTGGGTGACGCGGCACACTGGTTACACATTACTGATTGCATTGAATTGCGATATAAGAAAATATATGCTTTCAATCGATATGGATTTTATATATATGTATATATTAATAAATCGACAGTTTGTAGGAATAAAACGAATAAGTAATTTCAGATAACTATTGAACTATAAAATGTATAAGTAATATAAATCCCCAGGCAGTATATCCGTCGCAACCGACCTGGACGTTTCGTCGTATTCGTAAAGTAGTTTGTCTCCTAATTGTATTGTATTAGCATACGAGTATTTTAAAAAAATATTTTGGTATATATTTACATATATTTATAATTATTATAATCATCAATTTGTTACTCGTTCTGTTGACAATAATGCGTCAGTAAGTCAACCACCAAAAAAAAAAAAAAAAATAATAAAATATAGTAATATTCGTCAGTATCACGAAGATTACTTAAAAATGGGATTTTCTTGTACTAGTGATTCAGATAATCCTCGTCCGTGGTGCGTTGTATGTGGTGAAAAATTGTCAAATGAAGCAATGGCGCCCAGTATACTTAAACGTCATTTGTATTCTAAGCATTCACATTTAATCGACAACATATTTTCAACGTTTATTAAATTCACAAAATAAGCAAAGTAAAAGTACGACAAAAATTGTAAAGATTTCTGATAAATCTTAAGAAGCAATGTAGAAGCTATGTAGTAGCAGAGCTTATAGCTAAAACAATGAAACGACTTACAATAGGTGAATAGTTAATTTTACCCGCTTGCCGTGAAATTGTAAAAATATTTTTTGGAATAGAAGCTGAACAAGAAATATTGAAAATTCCTTTATCTGATAATACAATTAGTAGGCGCATAAACGACATGTCCGAAGATATTGAGCAGCAAGTATTAAATACGTTACGCAATTCTCTTATGTTTGCGCTGCAAGTTGACGAATCTACAGATATAAGTGGAAAAGCACAGCTTTTAGTTTTTGTACGCATGGTAGTTGATGACGATATTATTGAAAACTTTTTTTGTTGTAAAACATTGCCCAAAACAACGAGAGGTGAAGATGTTTTTAAAGTTTTAGACGATCATTTATCATCAGTAAATTTATCATGGAACAAATGTATTGGAATATGCACTGATGGTACACCTTCAATGACTGGCTCAATTAAAGGTTTCATTTCTTTAGTCAAGAAAAAAAATTAAAAAATTATTTTTACCCATTGCTTCCTTCATAGAGAGGCCCTAGTTGCAAAATCTTTAGTAAGTGATTTACAAAATATAATTGATCAAGTTGTAAAAGTTATAAATTTTATTAAGAGCCGACCTCTAAAATCAAGACTATTCGAACAAATTTGTGACGAGATGGATGCAGACTATTCAAGATTGATTTTATACAGTGCAGTAAGATGGCTTTCAAGAGGGAATATTTTATCACGATTTTACAATTTGAGAGAGGAGTTACTTGTATTTTTAATTATGGAAGAATCTGAATTCAACTTTCTTGGAGACGAAGAGTGGTGGACAAAGTTGTCTTTCTTAACTGATTTGTTTGAGCATCTCAATAAACTAAATTCAAGTATGCAAAGTCGTGATGAAAATATACTAAAATCGTCGGACAAAATTATGGCTTTCATCGAAAAATTGAATTTATGGAAATCTAAAATTAATCAAGGTAATTTAATTATGTTTCCACGTACTACTTTACTAGTTGCGAATGACAACATTTTGTCATTAATAGTCGAGCCTATCACATTGTTAGAAATAAAAATTAATAAATATTTTCCAAGTATTAATATTAAAAATTACAACTGGGTACGGGACCCTTTTAATGTGTCTATTAGTGACTTGGTTGATTTAAAACTTGTTGAAGAAGAAAATCTCTGTTCAATTAAAAATGTTAGAACATTGCAGTTGAAATTCAAAAAGATCACTCTCAATAAATTCTGGGTATATGTTTCTAAAGAATATCCAGAAATATATCTATAAAAGCACTGACTATTCTTGTGCCGTTCTCAACCTCATATCTTTGTGAACAAGGGTTTTCAGCGCTTACGAATATAAAAAATAAAAAACGAGAAAAACTAAATTCAATGGAGGAAGAAATGCGGGTATGTCTATCAACTATTCGTCCAAGAATTAAAAATATTTGTAACGCCCATCAGGCACACATTTCTCATTAAATGTACCTATGTATAATTGTAAATAAATTTAATTACTAATACAATGTAATTATAATTAATAAATATTTATTAGCCCATTAATCACACATTTCTAATTAAATGTATTTACAATTATAATTAATTCAAAACAATTTTGTTCATCTAAAAAAAAAAAAAAAATAATGGTCAGTGTGCCATGAAAATTTTTTAAAGTGTACGGTGTGCCGTGTATAGTAAAAGTTTGAAAACCACTGCTATAGACATTTTACGGCCGTACTACTAGCGCTACTAGTAGTCAATGTACACATTAATGTTATGATATTATTTTACGCGCGGTAAATGAAGCTAAACTATAAATTTATTAAACTATAATAATAGCATATTATAATATTAAACTAATATTTAATATCTTTTAAATTAATTATTTATATTATTATAATCAATACTTCAACGTTGGCGAACCAGCATATGATCAGCCGATGGAGACATGGAGTGTAATTTCTCTACAAAATGTCTCTACATAATATCTTAAATCATGAATATTATGTCCATGATTCTAATTTTTTATATTATTGTTAGTTGGCATTAATTTATTGACCACCATCTAATCAATATTAAACAAAACAAAAATTACTCTAGTTTAATATTAATTGTGTGTAGTGTGTGTTAAGATGGGCGACATTTTAATTACATATGGATTTCAAACCATTTATCTAAAATTTGATTTACCAAATAATAAGAGACAGCATTTATTTGAAAGTGGACACGTAAAAAATGTTCAAGAATTAAAATTAGCAAATGGTTTTTCAATTATCAGTGGACATGTTATAAGGCAGACTTCAGTAACATTAACCCCCTGAAAAGTGACCCTTGAAGTGAGTACAAAGTAGAATAGATAGTACAGTAGCTATTTTTAGAATGGTTAATGAATGTCTACTGACGATTTCATATTCTATACAATTTTAAATTGATAATTTAAGAACAGTTAATCATACAGATTGTGGATGCCCTGCAGGAGCAGGAGGTATATGTAAACATATATGTGCTGTATACCATTATATTAATAATGAAGAAAATTCATCAAAGACGGACTTACCACAACAATGGGGCAGACCATCCAAAATTGGAGAAGAAAAATATAAAAAAGGCAAACGACTTAATCAGCTTTTTCCAAACAAACATAAATGTTTATTGATTTATGATGAAGTCCCAACTGAACATCAAATGTTAATTGATAATTATAATATTTTGAATATTCCCCGTAGTCTTAGTAGAATGATAAAATCAGAAAGTATTACTGAGGTTGAAAGAGAATGTAAGTTATGTATTGATAGTATTATAGATAAATTAGAATGTGAAATAATAATTAAGAGAAACAGAGTATTCTTATCATCCATATTTTACAAACAAAATCAACATCTTAAAACTCAAAATTATGTTATATTTCCTCTCAATTTTAAAGAACATAATCTTTTCTATGAAAAAATTTGTATAAGTAAACCTATTATGTTCAATATTTTTAATCAAGCAATTAGTGCACATGGACATTAAATTTACTCAAAACGATTTATTGCTCGAATCCATTAATTTTTCAATTCTCTTTCGTACGGTCTATTAGGAAATCTAAACAACTTTACATTAGAAGTATTCTTGTATGTGTTAGAACAATTAACAACACAACATATACGATTACTCATATTTATTACGGTTTTGAAGAATTTAGCATAACAACAAGTCGAATTAGGTAAATACTAAATAATAAATTTGTTCAATACACATTACACCAGTGTTTCTCAACCTTTGTATAATGGCGACACACTATTAAAATATTTCATACTTTGCGACAAATAGTAAAAAAAAATAAGAATAATAGATAGTATTAAATATTTATAATTAGTTAATAATACATAATCTTATAATATATAATCAATTATAATATATAAAACAACAAAGAAAAATATAACATAGGTAAAACAGCATTTTAATGAGAAATTTGTGACTGATATTTCTTACATAATGTATCAATTCGCAGTGAAATCTTCGATAAGGCGATCCTTAACTCCTCTTTGACATTAATTAATCTTTCTCTTTTTTTTTTTTAATTTCATTCAAAGCAGAAAAAGCTACCTCGCACAAATATGATGTCGAAAATGGTAATAATACGGAATGAGCCAATTTTGTTAAGTTCGGATATTCTTTTTTTGTGTAAATCCAAAATTGGCTTAGCTCGAGCTCATTAAATTTCATTTGAAGAGTCCGATCGTTTTTTAATTCTGCAAGTTCTTCTTCCTATTTTAATGAAAGATATGTGGTTTCTAAACTAGGATTAAATGGATTCCTCACCCAATCAAATAATTTCAAATCCAGCGATGAAAAATAATGATCAAGTTTTTGGTCCAATAATGTTATTGAATCATTGATAATTGGTATTATTTTATCAGTAAATTTAGTATTAGCAGTTAAAGGAACATATCCAAATTATTATCATTTACCCTTCTTTTCTAAATCAATAATTTGCCTTTAAATGCAGCCATTTTGTCTGTAGATATTAATAAATTTTGATTTTCACCTTGCATGCTTAAATTGAATTGATTCAGGTGTTCAAAAATATCAGCTAAATATGCTAATTTTGAACACCAAAATTCATCGGATAAATAATCGGAATATTCCATTTGTTCCATTGTAAAATATACTAAAAGTTCTTCTCTAAGTTCATAAAAACGTGATAAAACTTGCCCTTTTGATAACCAACGTACTTTTGTATGAATAACAATGTATAGTGGTCAGATTCCATTGATTCACATAACTAGGAAAATAATCGAATTTTTTGAGGTCTACTTTTAATAAAATTCGCCATTTTTACGACTTGATCAAGTACAATCTTTAGTTCATTAACAATGCTTTTTGCTACTAATGCCTCCCTGTGTAAAAAACAGTGTGTTGTGTTTATATTTGGATTTTGATTTTTGGCAATTGTAATAAGTCCTTTAATAGAGCCTGTCATTGATGGCGCCCCATCTGTACAAATACTTACACAAAATGTCCACGATATACCATAATTTTTAAAATATTTATTATGACATCAAAAACATCTCGACCAGTTGTTGTCCCAGATAATTCTTTACAACAAAAAAACTGACTAACTATTTTTGAATTTACAATAAATCTAATAAATGCCATTAATTGAGCTTTCCAACTTATGTCTGTTGATTCATCAACTTGCAAGGAAAATAATTCTCCACTTTTTATAACTTCAATAACCTGCTCCTCAATATCCTCTAATATATTTATAATCCTATGACTAATTGTACTATCAGATAATGGTATTTTAATTATTTCTTTTTCTGCTTCGACTCCTAACAAAGTCTTTACCATAATACGACAAGCTGGCATAATAAGATTCTCGGCAATTAAATGAGATTTTTTTTTTAAGCTATCGATTGGGCGATACGAAAACTAGCTTCCTGTGCCTTATCCGAAATTTTCACTGATCTTACAAATTGTTTTGATTGTAGTTTTTTTGAATCTAATAGTCTTCGAAAATAATCAATTTGTTTATTTTGTAACGATTGATGTTTTGTGGTGAAATGGCGGGTTAGCTTATTGGGAACCATTGATTCATTCGACAATTTTTTGTCAAAAATAAAACAATAAGGAATAGGACAATGTTCGTCGCTGACCCAAAAAAATCCTAATTTTAAATAATTTTCATTGTATTGACGATATTTACCTTTGAATTTTTTAGAAGGATTTTCTTGTTTTTCTTTAAAACTTGACGATGCATTTACAGAAGATGATGAGTTTTTCTGTTTCCAAATTGTCTTCATCTGTATTCTCTCTTACTACTTGTATTTTTTTAATCAAAAATTTATCCATTTTATTTTAATTAGTAACAAAAAAATATTGTTGTTAATAAATTAAGAAAAAGTCTGTTCGACTATAGAAGTAAATGACAACTGAGCATACAAATAAGGTGAGTTATTGATACGGTGTATGTTTTCAGTATAAATATACTATACGTATTCACTGTTTAAAAATAAACGAAAATATCAAAAACCAACATTTATAAATTAAGATGACACACATTAGGCGATCGAACGCGATTAATCGTTCAAAATGACGATAATAATACAATTTATTTTATGTCGATAGCTGAAAATCTATTTTTATTATCATGGAAATTATATCAAATACCTATTAATTTTTGTAAATAATTAATAGTGTTAATAATGTTTTTGTCATTTAATATTAGTACTTCACACGACACATTAGGACTTGCTCGGCGACACACCAGTGTGTCGCGACACACCGGTTGAGAAACACTGCATTACACTATTTTTTTTTTTATATTAATATACGAGTCATAACATTAGTACCGCGTATGACAACCCGAGCGCATTGTTTTCGGGCGGCAGAACACTGTCTATATTCTATTGTGATTACAATGCTTCAATAATATTCTGTTAATATTAAACTAAAATAAAGATGATTAATACAAATACATAAAAATTATAAATTTAAGTTTGATTTAAATTACAATTTAATATTATATAGTAGGTTAGATATAACATTTATATACATAAGATCAAAAAATAAAAAAAATTTTGAATGCTAAATAACAAGTATGCTTTTCTTTCAATATTAAAATATTATAACATATTATTTATAACATAAATCATTAAACCAATTATTTAAATTTATTTACTCAAATAATAAGCTAAATTTCTTGGTGTTCTATATTTTAAGGCTAATTCTAATGCGGCTCTTCCTTCTTTAGTTCTTAAGTCCTTAATTTTCTCAAACACTGTATATGAAATTACGTTTGCCATTAGATTGATTTTCAACATTCTTTTGTTCAATTTATTTTTTTTCCTATGAAAATAAAAATATTTTTACTTTTTAGGAGTCTATCATTCTGCATTAAAAAAAAAAAAAAAAAAGGAATGGACCACAATAGGGTCACTCAATACAGTTAAATATGTATTATTATATTCATTTACATAATAGAATTGTATAAATAAATATACATATATAATTTGCATAAATTGTTTTTTATAATTTTTTAAAGAAATTAAAATTATGAAATTTATATTAAATTACAATTATTTAAAACTTTAATGAATAACAAAAAAAAAACTAATATTTTAATGTAGATAATTACAAAATGTAATAATAGTTTACTTATTTTTTTGTTTCCATTTCATCAAACATGATAGTATTGGGAATCTTCATTTCTTTTAAAACATTAGCATATACTAAGAATGAATTTATATATGAATGAAAGCTATCATAAGGATCTTTTGAAATAGTTTTGATTTCATTATTTGTCCCAATAAAGCTTCGAATATTATCTTTAAGAATTCTAAAATATAAAACTATTAAAAATTAGTAATTCAGTTCGTGTAAAGATACCGTACAGTTCACACGTATAATAATCTTAAATCGCTATGTTTATTAGCTCTTGATAGCGAAGTCATTAGTGCCCGATGTGGTGCACATTGCACATCGTGGGTCTTCTAAAAAGCCCTCACACTAAGAACATTATTTTATAACATTTAAAAAAAGGCCTAGGAGGGAATCTGATCACCCCCTACATCTCCTTGTCTACGCCACTCGATTGTATAAACAATGCAATAGTTAAAAACCATTATCCTCCTCACATATATCTTTAATGCCATTTTCCATTTATCATATTTCCCAACTACTTGGAAATCAACTCTTATAATAACCATACCAAAATCTGGTAAACCACTTGATATTACCGAGTGTTATAAGCCAATTAGTCTACTTCCCATACTCGAAGAATATTTGAAAAAATCCTTAACAAGAGACTCACTGTCATAGCACAAAAGCAAAATGCCAGTCTTGAATTTCAATTTGGCTTCCATGTCAAACACGCAATGTTCCATCAACTATACAGAGTAATAAACTTCATCGTCTCATCACTCGAAACAAAAAAAATAATATTCTGGTCTCTTCTTAAATGTAGTGCAGGAATTCTATAGCATATAATGCTTTGCTCCATATTACTTAATTCTCAAATCTTACCTAAATGACAGAAGTTTCAAAGTGAAACTATGAACAACACTCTCCAATTCACAATTAATATTAGTTAATGTTTCACAAGGAAGTGACATTGCTCCTTTTATATATAAACTATTCACAGCAGACATCCCTATTTCTGACCCCACTCTTATTAGGACCTATACTGATGACACCGCAGTACTATCTTCTAGTTATCACCTCCATGAAGTAAACTTTCAACCCCACTGGTTCAACTCATGGAAAATTAAAGTCAAGGAGTTCAACCATCTTTCAGGAAACCCAATGAGATACCTCAATCGAAATTGGCCTAAAGACTTACTCAATCTTTGAAACTTACATTATAAGTAAATTACTCAAGTTCAGGCATTTCTAATGTGAAGTATCTTCAAGTTTCTCACCATTCTTTTTCATTATACATCTAAACATTTTACTTATTGAGCATCATAGTATGTATTGTAAATAATTTATCATAATAAACGATTATAAAAACAAATATAATAAAAATAAAATGCATTACTTTAAGAACTGATGATCTTTATCATTTGCTATTAAATTCGTTTTTAGACGAGTTGCATATATATTCATGGAATAAATACCCATAGTACAAGCATATTCTAATAAGTAGAGTTCCAGCATAACAAAATATTGAAGATCATTAGCTGTATGATATTCTGTTAGAGTATCTGTTGATGCATGTATTGATTGAGAGTTACACTCTGTAAAATAAAAACCTCATCATATACAAAAGTGTCTTAGATTTTATAATTAATTTTGCTTTATAGGCATTAAATTGTCAAAAATATGATCAAAATGTAAAACATATTTTAAATTTGTATAGTAAGACATATAATTTGAAAAACTGAAGATACATCAGTCTTTTCAATAAATCAAAATGCTTAGCAATAGGGGGCACTCTACAATTGTTATATTTTTTTTGGCTAAAACCTCTATAACTAAAATATCTATATTGTGTATAAGCTCTAATCAATATATTGTAGAGATCATATAACAATTATGTATAAATAGTATATGTAAATTACATACTTGTAATCAAACTAAAAACGATAGCGATAAAACATAACTGTTTTTTATTTTAAATCGCTTAAATTTAATCTAATTTTTTAGCATTAATCATATTATTTTACCAAAATAAACCTCTGCAATAAGCAAATAATTATTAAAATCGAGTTAAATGTAGTCAGTCTAAACATGGTACAAGTGTTTGTCACTAGTCAATAAAAAATAGGTGATAGCGGAAGTTGAAAAAAAAATAGAATTTGACCTTCATTTTTGTATCCCAGCTTCTATACTTTCAAATATACTAAAACAGTGCTTCCCAAACTTTTTCGACTCACTGCGCCCTTTATGATCTAAGGTTTTTTCAGGGCACCTCTCCCCAAGTCATAGCAAGACTAATCATAAGGAAAATTTTAGACCACATAGTATTTATGACTGAGCGGCGCCAGATGAATTCAGAAATTTGGCGTCCAGGTGCTAACATTCCCCCCCCCCCCAACAAAAATGATTTAACTTTTTTCACTTACTGAGGGGCGCTGGAGCTTATCTTCCAGTAACTGCCCGTAGGTCGTATAACAGCTTTTACGTTATCGTTATCTTTTCAAGCGCTTTCTATCTTATTTGTTATATTATTGTTTTTAATGTATTCACTTTTTATATTTTCTGGTGGAACCAGTTCCCATTGATTATTTAATCAAAAATTTCCATTAAATAATTTTTAGTAGTTAGAAAAAGAAAACACAGTTTAAACTTTAAACATTATGTTACTTTTATAAATTAATCACAAATATAAAATAGGTTTATTTATTGTTTATTATTATTAAAAAACAATATTTAAAATTTGCATATTTTTTTTACGAGTTTTAAAGGAATTATACTTATTGATTATGTCATCATACTGTAAACTTTTTGTGATGTTTGATTCAATATAGCCACACTGTTTAGTTGTTCATCGGTCATTTATGACCGCAAATAACTTATTTATGTTTTGAAGGTGAGGTTTTTCGTCGACAATTTTTGTCCCCCCACCCATGAATATTTCCAATCTTGGAATATTATTTTAGATAAAAAAAAAAAAAAAAATTAACCAATTTATATTATAGTTCATCAACATGAAATGGAATGTGTAAAAATCTGATGCACACTCTATCCTCCTAAAGATGTCACTGCGCGGCACCCCTGTGCAGACATTATGGCGTACCAAGGCGAAGCAGAACACACTTAGGGAACCACTGTACTAAAACAAATACTATGGATTAGATAGTGCCAATAATTTATTCTAAATTAGGGGGTTTTAAATTTTTCTAAAATTAAGTAATTATCTAATATTATTTAAAAATACATATAAATTATGAATTAATAATTCTATAATTATATTATTATAAATACAAATGAAGAGTTATTTACAACATTATATAAATAAATGTTATCGTTCTCTATACTTTCGTAGCACGTCATCTATGATTTTTGAATCTTTTTTTTTTTTCTAGGGGGATGTCGAGAACTGGGATCCCTCTTTCCGAAAATTTGCCACAGCATATAATATATATAAATAAATATCAAATTAAATGTATAATAAATAATAAATATAAATGCAAATATATATGCAATAACATTTTCAACTTTTTTTACTTTAAATTATTTATTTTTTCTCCTCTATTACTTGAACACTAAGTAAACCAAAAACCACTGTAAATCAAATTTTCAGTTTGGTCCTCTGAATTTCAAATTATTGAGCGACTACTATATACATATAATGCATATCTTTTAATACAATATTATTTGTATTAATTAGTTTAGTTATTGCCAAAGACTGTTTCATCAATAAAAATTACATTTTTATCAAAGCTTTCTAAAAAAAATATCATTAGTTATTATTTTATCATTTTTAATGATAGATAATATTGTTTTATTGAAAAACAACATTTTTTAATTTTCAGATTTATCAAAATTAATTATTAAATTTTATAATTTAAGGATACTGAAAGATTGATACTTTACCAATATTATATTTAGCACGTAAGAAAAAGTATCTAGATTTCAAAACATCTAGTAAGTCAACTAATCGATCAATTTGTTCATTTAATTCATCCATTTTATTGTTTATGGTTTAAGATCTGAAACGTTAATTCATAAATATTTTAAATTATTGATTTTATTATGGATTATTATAATTATTAACAAATTAAGCACAAGTAAAACATTATACATAAATTAGATATTACATTCATACTACTTGATACTCCAAGTTTAAAGATAAAAATGTATGTATATATCCAGGAGGATATTTAATTATTACACTTTTATATTAATACTTCAGCAAATATTTTCTTATAATGTATACAATATATATATATTTCTTTTAGTAATATTTAATGCATACTCGAAAAAAAAAAGGTAATTTTTGATACCTAGCGTTAATACAATTTGCATCCTTGCTCTATATTAACTAACTTCTCAGTCATTTAGCCATATAAGAAAAAAATGTATAGCTTACCTTCTTTCGGTAATATTTTCCAATACTATATAGACTGGTGATGACTATCAAATGCGTTTGAAAATTCAAGCTACGTTCTTTTCATCACTCGTTATTCCGGCTTCTCGTATTCGTGATCAGGGCTGCCAGGTTAAAAAAATCGAATGTTTAGACAATTATTAGGTTTGTTCGTTTTGTCAAAGTGTTCACTTTTTCACAAGTGTACACCAAAGCGTTTGTTTTGAAAAAGTGTAGTCTTACACGCTGTTTTAAAAAAGTGTAACATTAGTGTACACTTTTTTTACACTAATGTACACTATGCTGGGCTTGTGTCAGTTCTCCTCATTGATAAGAGATAAAAATGATAAGAAAGCATTTTATAATGATACATCCTTCGACCATATAAACTAGTTTATACAAAAATTATGATCATGAAGAACATATCCCTATTAGAAACCATTTGATGGACCACAACTATATTTTGCCTGATGTGTTTGAAAATAATGTTGAGGAAGTAGGTGTATCATTGAATGAAGATGTCGAAGTGATAGCAGTGACAGAAATATATCAAATCATTCCTGGTGTTCAAAATCGAACACGTATTGATGTGGTGGATAATTTAGGATTAAAATATAAACGTGGTATTATACCATTATATATAAATATTACACGTGGTAATCGTGTATATCTCATATATAGACACAAGTAAGCTTAATTAATGAATGCTTGTGCATATTGTTATAATAGTAAATTCTTTAACCTTTTTTGCGCTTATTGTATTGGTTCTCATAACTGCTGTCTATATATTAGTATACCTACTTAGTCTACATTTTTTAATTAGTTTTCAATTTATTGCGCATATCAAGAATTTTTGCATTAAATATTTGATTTTAAATAGGTAATTTCAAATACTTTAATAATCCTAGATGGTGACAATTATATAAATAAATAATATAGGTATTTATTTGCTTAAATACTTGTAAATCATTTTTCGGCATATAACTACTGTTACGTGCCAACCGATCGATCTGATTATTCAGTTACAATGTCTCTGTCAACGTTTGAGTGGAAGTGTAGTCAGGAATAATTAAGACTTCTTTTTAAAATAATTAAATTTATTCAACTTATAAAAATTATCCTAACTACAAATTCTGTAAATATTCTAGTGATAGAAATTATCTAAGTCCTAACAATTGTAACTTATAAAATAATTAGAAATATTTCTAAGTCCAGACCATAACATACACTGACGTGAAGGTGCTCAGTGCAGCATAGACAAGACTCGTCTGATTTGTCCTTGTTTTCGGGTCCCTTTTATATGTGATATGGCATGTGTGTGTGTGTGTAAATGAAGACGATAATAAAATAAGATAATTTCCTATAGATTGTGAATGTGTGTGCGTTATCTCCGGACCGTGACATAATTATTGACGCAAATGCCCAGGATGTGGTCACCACATAATTCCGATAAACTATTTTATTTCAATTTCCCATAAAAACGTTTATGTGAACCCTTTCACCTGTCCACGCTTGTGATTTCGATATTCTAATTCCTTATTGTAATCTCTAGTGTAATAACCACATGAGCTCAATAATCTAACTTATCCATAGTTGTGGTTTTTGATGTACATGGGAACCTCCTTGTGATGTGTTTTACCGTGTGACTACGCGGGACGCGACACTACATGGGATTAATGTTATTGTTTTTAGATAATATCTATTATATATTGGAACATACATCCAACAAAACTATGATGCACTGTCAATTGTATTATTATACTGTGTTATAAACTCAAATGCTCATATAATGATGATTCATTGATGAATTATGATTGAACATGCCTAGTCAACTGTGAAATAAACTAAGTTCAACATTAGAATATAATATTATTTGGTAGGAAATCCAAACCGTTCCAAGTGCCTTCTGGTGTTCCTCAAGGCAGTCACTTAGGTCCCTTATTGTTTAATATTTTTATAAACTCAGTCTGTTCAGTAATTTCTCCCGCACGGATTCTGCTATTCGCCGATGATGCTAAGATATTTCATGCAGTGTCATCCCTAGAAGACAGTAAAATACTTCAAAATATTTTGGATAAGTTCTCATCTTGATGTGAGATTGTTGGGCTTTCTCTGAATATTGGGAAATGTAGAATTATGTCATTCTATCGGACTCGGCAATTTATAAATTTTGACTACTCTCTTAATGGTTTGCAACTTTATCGTGTTGACCAAATCATTGATTTAGGGTTTCTTTTTGTCCCATCCTTAGACTTCCATCCCCACATTGATTATATTGTTAGTAAATCTGTTCGTGTTCTTGGTTTTATTAGACGACATTCCACTAGTTTCAATTCTCCTAAGTGTCTCTCCGCGCTTTATTGCGCGCTAATACGTTCTGTATTAGAGTATGGAGATATTAGTTGGGTTCCATACACCATATGCGATTCACTAAGGGTTGATAAAGTGCAGAACAGGTTTCTGAATTATGCTGGCTACTGTTTAAATATATTTCATCTACCCCACGATTATCAACTTACAAATGATGTTCTGCGTCTCGATTCCCTTGCATCTAGACGTCAAACTCATTGTTATCGATTTATAACGGGATTGGCAAACGGGCAAATAGATGCGCCTCGTTTGTTAGAAAGACTCAGTATCCAGGTTCTCAGCAGCACTCGATCCCAGGAAACTTTTTATATACCTACCAGTAGGTCTAATTTTTCCGCTAATGCACCACTCCTAAGAATAATGCGCATTTATAACTTGAATACCCTATGACACTTCGTGCCTAGGCTACTTATTTACTTATATTTTTTATTATTTAAGTTAAATCACTCATATATATTGCTTTATTTTATCAGTTATAATTTATGTCTCATTGTAATGTTACGTATTCTGTGTTCTATCCTGTAAAAGCCGATTGGCGTTAATATATGTAAATATACACTATATTGGATATAAACATAGTCGAAACTTTTTATTTTATTTCATTAGGACAGGCCAAATTATAAACATATATAAATACAATACATTCAAGTGGTCTATATATATATTTATATTTATTTATTTTAACAGAATATTGTAGGCATTTTAAATGTTGAAATAAATTAATTAATTTTAATTTTAAATTCTCTTAACTACTAAATCAGTATGATATCCAGCCAGTATTAGGTCAGGCCCATGGCTTGACTGGCCTGTAGTTTCGCTTATGGATATAAATAATATATAAATCATATAAAATGGTATTTTATGTATGTATTCTGCCTTACTTTATAATATATTTTATTTCATAGTCTAAAAATTGTTTTACTATTGTAAAACGATTAATATAGTATATACCAATATTTTGATTTGATGACACTGATACTGATGCTCTCAAAATTATATTAGTGTCTCTAAAAGTATTTAAACAAGTATTGTGGACCTTATAGTGATAGCTGATTTGATGTTGCATCATGCAATAGTTTTCTCTCCTGTTAAAATTATATCTTGTGCAAGACTATACATTCTGAATGAAATGGAATTTATAGGACTAGGTATTAGTGTGAATGTGATGTCAGTTTGATGTCATATTTGTTGAAATACTTTGGCATTTTACTCACTTTATTCACATGTTAAATTGTTTTAGTTTTGAATTTTCAATATTTATCTATTCATCTTATTCTTTTTTTTTTTTAAATATATATTTATACAGTGTATACTCTGTACAATAAAAATAACTTTGAATTAGTGTAAATTGTTATGACTCTTATTTGAATTATTTACTGTATTATTATAATAAAAATGTTAATACATAAATGATGTGACAAATAAAATAATTACAATTTTATTTTTTTAATAAATATTTAATACTTATATTTTTTATTTTTTTGAAGTTTTCATTAATAAATTTCCAGAATTTTGATGGTTGATGTTTAAAACCTTCCTGGATATTTTTTAAATAATTTTGGTAATTTAATTTAGAGAGAGCTTTACACTGGGCACGTATATTTGAGAATTTATTATAATCATTAATGGCACTAGAGTTTTTAAAGATTTTATGAGCAATTTACTTTTTAAATATTAAATTTTTTAGTTCAAAACTAAACCATATAGGATATTTTTGACGAGTTATAATTTTTTTTTGAACAAATATATCAATAATTTCATAAATAATAGAATAAAATAAATTTGTAACTTCATTTACATTAAGATTTGAAAATATTTCAACCCAATTTATTGAGCCTAAGCATTTAATGATATCAGAGTAATTACACAAGTAAAAATCTTAAGTAAATAAATTATAATCAATAGGCTTATAAGTACTATTATGAATAATTATAAGATGGATGGTGAACATCACAAGGAACAAAAGGAGTAAATTTAGAAACTGTAGAATTATCAATATTAGAAAGAACTAGATCAAGAATGTTGTTATTTTTATTTAAAACAGTATTGAATTGGGATAAATTTAAAAATGAAATTGTAGATAGAAAGTCTACTGACAATTGATTCAAATTTAAATAGTTAGGTGAACAGGAAGGAGAAGTGAATTGCCATTTTAAGTTTGGCGTATTATAATCATTTACTAAAATTACATTTTAACGTAGGGATAGAAAATTAATAGATTACTATTAATATCGAAGTGTTTATTGTATAATGTTATAGGTGATCGAGGATGAAAATAAGCATTACCTAAAATATAGTAAAGAAAATTGATTTTGACAACAAATAAATGTTCTACGGAACAGGGAGGTAAGGGTAACATACGAGAATAGTATTTATTATTTATTACAATTAGCACACCACTACCTCTTGAACAATCATATATTGTATATTAAATACTGTTTATCCATAATTTTCTATTGGTGTATACTGTATGGTATTTAAATTTGCTTTGATTCTTCTGATTACAGTCAATATTTCCATTTTTAACTGCCACTACTGACAGAAGTTAAGGAGTTTGAAAAAATATCTTCAGAATACTTCACCTGAGTTATGGCTTATAGGCTTGATCTTTTTTCCATTTATAGATATGTAAATATAATGAATGATATGGTAATATATAAGTTTTCCAATAGTGGTAAACTGGTAAAGCTAGACGATTAAAATTAAAAATCTAATTTAGTTGTAGGTTTAGTTTATGGTTTTTTAATTCATATGTTAATGCTATTATAGTTTTATTTTGTAATGTAATATGTAGCTGATTAGTGCTTCGCCAAAAAATACTTGGATATGCCACTGAATGTTATAAATATTCATGTACTAGACTCCATACTTCCAACTAAGATTTGCTTATAGGGAAATATTTACACTAATATTATAATTTATATTTAAATATTATGTATGTGATAATATTAAAATATCAATAAATCAAATCAAATTTTATCCTTTGTTAATACTTTTTCATAAAATAACATAATGTTCATATTGTTTTTCTTCATCTTTTTAGTTTAATGTACATATATAGTCATGATTTTTACAAAATATTTTCATAGACTGAAGTTAATTAGTTGATGAGTTATTTCAATTACCTACCTAATTATTTTATTTATGTTATTAATCATATTTTTTTTTTACAATTTTATGTAATTGATAAATTTAAATGGTTCTTATTATTGCTTATTAATACAGCAATTATATTAAATAGTTTATGTGATTTTACTTTTGTAGAAGTACTGGTGTATTTCTCTCGAAAATATTAATAACTTCTAATAATATCTAAGCAGATGTGAATAATTAAAGTGGAAATTTAATTTATTTTAACAATTTTCTTTTAATTTTGACAAAAAATTGGAAATTTTACATTTTCATACGTGTTTTGTCGCACCTGATGACCTTACGAAAATTTTTAACATAGATCTACATATAGAATTTTACAGTATGACCTGTCGTATACGCAACGGAAAGGCTTAACATATATAACAGATATATTTCGATTATTGAGCCTCAGACCGTCAAAGATTAAATATCAATACCTTTCGGTTAAAACTTATTTACTTTTGGTGACCATGATAACGAGTACTGGACAAATTAACAAGTACCACAGGATTTATACTTTATAACTCTAGGGTATTTTTACTCACTAATAACTGACCACGATAACTAGTACTAGATGAAAAATTAAGTACAGAAATATCTTGTTACTTTACAAAAGTGTTTTATCACCACAAACGCTTCAGTACACACACTAGGATTTGATACTCCCATTTACTAGGAAAAAATGAAAAACAAACATTTTATAGTTTAAAACTTAATTAGAGTATAATAACTTCAAAGTCTCACAATAAAAGACACAATGTACTTTTAAATAATAACTTGTCGTTAGCCGCGACTGCTTGATCACCGTTGCTGTTGCCTTATATAGGTTTTGAAATTTAGGTGACAGCAATCATTTATTTTTGCCTCGTATGTAATTTATTACGAACTATGAAGTTTCAAGCTATAATATTTTGTGACATTCATATATGGAACAATATAACAGATCCATTTTTAATTTTTTCAAAAATATTGGTTTTGAAATTTGAATTTGAAAATAAATAAATTTGATTTTAAAATAAATAAATTTGAAATTCAGGGATTTTTTTTTATTATGTTAATGACACTGTAGAGGTTGGATTGCTGAGAATTTTTTTTTTTGACGTTGGTGCTAATGAATTTGAAAACCTGAATTTTTATTTCTTATCAATGAGGAGAACTGAAACAAGCCCCACACGGGGCGTCTGGAGACAGCGCCTCTTATCTGCAATATATTATCAGTATTACACTATCATTACGGTTGCAATATCACACAATCGGTTGATTACATTTAAATATTATATTTAAACAAACAGCCATAATATTATATTATTTAATAATTATATTCATTGTAATATATTAACTATTTAGTATTATTAATTTATATAGTACAAATTACAATGTCATCAAGTGAAGAATTAGAAGTAAAAAATTTAAAATTTTGTTCTCTTCAAGGTAATGATTTAAAAAATTAATAATAATATGTAAAACCAGTCTTGTTTGTAAAGTATTTGTATATTATTTGTATACATATTCTGTCATATACTCATAACCATCCAATTCAAAACTGACAAATATTAGCGGGGCAAAAAATATTATATTCTAATAATCTAATAGTATTTGAATACAAAATAAAAGTATTTTATACAATACTACAAAACTAAACTTTGTAAGATATCTAAATTTAATTAAAATGTACTGTAGATTGAATGTTGTAAGTATTATATTCAATTACTTGAGAAACTAAATTATATTTTGAAATTATACCTATATAATATGTACTTATTATTATAATTATAGGTAAAATTGAAAGTGGAATTCCACAAAATGTAACAATTGATCAGTTACGAAATGAAACTGATTATAATATTGAATAAAAAAATATTACAACAAGGAAAGACATATATAACATTTCTAATTCTTCATTTGAAGACATTTTAGTTTGTACTATATAAATTAATTATACTAAATAATTAATATATTACAATTAATATAATTATTAAATAATATAATACTATGGCTGCTTGTTTAAATATAATATTTAAATGTAATCAACCGATTATGTGATAAGGCAACTGTAGTGATAGTGTAATACTGATAATAATAGTGCAGATAAGAGGCGTTGTCTCTAGACCATAGATGATAGATTATTCTATTATCTATGATTGTGACGGGCGCGTGATTTGATAATGCCGCTACTTAGTTTTCGTTTAATTTTTCTTCGGGATTCCACTTATCGCGGAAGGCGCGAACGGGCGTGCTGAAACCGCTGAAAATCGATGGTGTTTCACCGTCTAAAAAAAAAAAACCCGGGTGCTAAAAGTTTTCTCTTACCCCCTAGTTATGTCTAAGGTTAATGAATTACCATTGCTTATTTTACAAATTTATCAATACGAATTAATGGTTAACAAGACCACCCGATACTTTAGCACTAAATTTTAAATGTATTTCAAATATTCTGTAAAAACGTAAAACGATAGTACAACGGAGCTTTTCTACCTACCAAGTGCAAAACATGCTAAA